>NW_027514844.1:0-116882 GCF_048772815.1 Callospermophilus lateralis | reverse complement strand
CAGCAAATATTTTTTCACCCAATCTTGATGATACTTGGAGCTAATGATCAGTACACAAATCCCACTTGGCTCACCAAATTTTTTCTTCTGGGTTGAAGCGTTCGTCTACAGTAGCAGTTTTTAGATTTAGGTTTCCCTCTGTTCTCTCCTATATAGAAAGATGAATTTGGAACTCTAAATCCAACATGGTTTGTAGTAGCTCTTTGAAACTTGACAAAATAAAGGAGTTCTCAGTTTTGTCTCTATGGTTTGTTCCCTCTTCAAGTAGCCCTAGGCACAGACTGTGGAAAGCACTTTAATTGAGATGGGTTGCCAAGCTTCTAAGAAATAACGAGTTTCGAAATACCAGCAAATATTTTTTCACCCAAATTTGATGATTCTTTGTGGTAATGTTCAGTACACAAATCCCACTTGGCTCACGAAATTTTGTTCTTCTAGTTTGAAGCTTTCGTCTACACTAGCAGTTTTTATATTTAGGTTTCCCTTTGTTCTCTCCTATATAGATAGATGAATTTGGAACTCTAAATCCAACATGGTTTGTAGTAACTCTTTGAAACTTGACAAAATAAAGGATTCTCAGATTTGCCTCTATGGTTTGTTTCCTCTTAAAGTAGCCCTAGGCACAGACTGTGGAATAGCAATTTCATTGAGAGGGGTTGCCAAGCTTCTAAGAAATCACGAGTTTCCGAAATACCAGCAAATATTTTTTCACTCAATCTTGATGATACTTGTTGCTAACGATCAGTACACATAACCCACTTGGCTCACCAAATTTAGTTCTTCTAGGTTGAAGCGTTCGTGTACAGTAGCAGTTTTTATATTTAGGTTTCCCTCTGTTCTCTCCTATACAGATAGATGAATTTGGAACTCTAAATCCAACATGGTTTGTAGTAGCTCTTTGAAACTTGACAAAATAAAGGAGTTCTCAGTTTTGTCTCTATGGTTTGTTTCCACTTCAAGTAGCCCTGGCACAGACTGTGGAAAGCACCTTCATTGAGAGGGGTTGCCAAGCTTCTAAGAAATAACGAGTTTCCGAAATACCAGCAAATATTTTATCACCCAATCTTGATGATACTTGCTGGTAATGATCAGTACACAAATCCTACTTGGCTCACCAAATTTTGTTCTTCTAGGTTGAAGCGTTCGTCTACAGTAGCAGTTTTTATATTTAGGTTTCCCTCTGTTCTCTCCCATATAGATAGATGAATTTGGAACTCTAAATCCAACATGGTTTGTAGTAGCTCTTTGAAACTTGACAAAATAAAGGAGTTCTCAGTTTTGTCTCTATGGTTTGTTTCCTCTTCAAGTAGCCCTAGGCACAGACTGTGGAAAAGCACTTTCATTGAGAGGGGTTGCCAAGCTTCTCAGAAATTAGGAGTTCCGAAATACCAGCAAATATTTTTTCACCCAAACTTGATGATACTTGGAGCTAATGATCAGTACACAAATCCCACTTGGCTCACCAAATTTTGTTCTTCTAGGTTGAAGCGTTCCTCTACAGTAGCAGTTTTTATATTTAGGTTTCCCTCTTTTCTCTCATATATAGAAAGATGAATTTGGAACTCTAAATCCAACATGGTTTGTAGTAGCTCTTTGAAACTTGACAAAATAAAGGAGTTCTCAGTTTTGTCTCTATGGTTTGTTTCCTCTTCAGGTAGCCCTAGGCACAGACTGTGGAAAGCACTTTCACTGAGATGGGTTGCCAAGCTTCTAAGAAATAACGACTTTCCGAAATACCAGCAAATATTTTTACACACAATCTAGCTGATACTTGGTGGTAATGATCAGTACACAAATCCCACTTGGCTCACCAAATTTTGTTCTTCTAGGTTGAAGCGATCGTCTACAGTAGCAGTTTTCATATTTAGGTTTCTCTCTGTTCTCTCCTATATAGATAGATGAATTTGGAACTCTAAATCCAACATGGTTTGTAGTAGCTCTTTGAAACTTGACAAAATAAAGGAGGTCTCAGTTTTGTCTCTATGGTTTGTTTCCTCTTCAAGTAGCGCTAGGCACAGAATGTGGAAAAGCACTTTCATTGAGAGGGGTTGCCAAGCTTCTAAGAAATAACGAGTTTCCGAAATACCAGCAAATATTTTTTCACCCAATCTTGATGATACTTGTTGCTAACGATCAGTACACATAACCCACTTGGCTCACCAAATTTAGTTCTTCTAGGTTGAAGCGTTCGTGTACAGTAGCAGTTTTTATATTTAGGTTTCCCTCTGTTCTCTCCTATACAGATAGATGAATTTGGAACTCTAAATCCAACATGGTTTGTAGTAGCTCTTTGAAACTTGACAAAATAAAGGAGTTCTCAGTTTTGTCTCTATGGTTTGTTTCCACTTCAAGTAGCCCTAGGCAAAGACTGTGGATAGCACTTTCATTCAGAGGGGTTCCCAAGCTTCTAAGAAATAACGAGTTTCCGAAATACCAGCAAATATTTTTTCACCCAATCTTGATGATACTTGGTGGTAATGATCAGTACACAAATCCTACTTGGCTCACCAAATTTTGTTCTTCTAAGTTGAAGCGTTCGTCTACAGTAGCAGTTTTTATATTTATTATTCCCTCTGTTCTCTCCCATAGAGATAGATGAATTTGGAACTCTAAATCCAACATGGTTTGTAGTAGCTCTTTGAAACTTGACAAAATAAAGGAGTTCTCAGATTTGTCTCTATGGTTTGTTTCCTCTTCAAGTAGCCCTAGGCACAGACTGTGGAAAAGCACTTTCATTGAGAGGGGTTGAAAAGTTTCTAAGAAATTAAGAGTTTCCGAAATACCAGCAAATATTTTTTCACCCAATCTTGACGATACTTGGAGCTAATGATCAGTACACAAATCCCACTTGGCTCACCAAATTTTGTTCTTCTGGGTTGAAGCGTTCGTCTTCAGTAGCAGTGTTTAGATTTAGGTTTCCATCTGTTCTCTCCTATATAGAAAGATGAATTTGGAACTCTAAATCCAACATGGTTTGTAGTAGCTCCTTGAAACTTGACAAAATAAAGGAGTTCTCAGATTTGTCTCTATGGTTTGTTTCCTCTTCAAGTAGCCCTAGGCACAGACTGTGGAAAAGCACTTTCATTGATAGGGGTTGCCACGCTTCTAGGAAATAACGAGTTTCCGAAATACCAGCAAATATTTTTTCACCCAATCTTGATGATACTTGTTGCTAATGATCAGTACACAAATCCAACTTGGCTCACCAAATTTTGTTCTTTTAGGTTGATGAGTTCGTCTACAGTAGCAGTTTTTATATTTAGGTTTCCCTCTGTTCACTCCTATATAGATAGATGAATTTGGAACTCTAAATCCAACATGGTTTGTAGTAGCTCATTGAAACTTGACAAAATAATGGAGTTCTCAGTTTTGTCTCTATGGTTTGTTTCCTCTTCAAGTAGCCCTAGGCACAGACTGTGGAAAAGCGCTTTCATTGAGAGGGGTTGCCAAGCTTCTAAGAAATTACGAGTTTCCGAAATACCAGCAAATATTTTTTCACCCAATCTTGATGATACTTGGAGCTAATGATCAGGACACAAATCCCACTTGGCTCACCAAATTTTGTTCTTCTGGGTTGAAGCGTTCGTCTACAGTAGCAGTTTTTAGATTTAGGTTTCCCTCTGTTCTCTCCTATATAGAAAGATTAATTTGGAACTCTAAATCCAACATGGTTTGTAGTAGCTCTTTGAATCTAGACAAAATAAAGGAGTTCTCAGTTTTGTCTCTATGGTTTGTTTCCTCTTCAAGTAGCCCTAGGCACAGACTTTGGAAAGCACTTTCAATGAGATGGGTTGCCAAGCTTCTAAGAAATAACGAGTTTCGAAATACCAGCAAATATTTTTTCACCCAAATTTGATGATTCTTTGTGGTAATGTTCAGTACACAAATCCCACTTGGCTCACGAATTTTTGTTCTTCTAGTTTGAAGCTTTCGTCTACACTAGCAGTTTTTATATTTAGGTTTCCCGTTGTTCTCTCCTATATAGATAGATGAATTTGGAACTCTAAATCCAACATGGTTTGTAGTAGCTCTTTGAAACCTGACAAAATAAAGGATTCTCAGATTTGCCTTTATGGTTTGTTTCCTCTTAAAGTAGCCCTAGGCACAGACTGTGGAATAGCACTTTCATTGAGAGGGGTTGCCAAGCTTCTAAGAAATAACGAGTTTCCGAAATACCAGCAAATATTTTTTCACCCAATATTGATGATACTTGTTGCTAATGATCAGTACACATATCCAACTTGGCTCACAAAATTTAGTTCTTCTAGGTTGAAGCGTTCGTCTACAGTAGCAGTTTTTATATTTAGGTTTCCCTCTGTTCTCTCCGATACAGATAGATGAATTTGGAACTCTAAATCCAACATGGTTTGTTGTAGCTCTTTGAAACTTGACAAAATAAAGGAGTTCTCAGTTTTGTCTCTATGGTTTGTTACCTCTTCAAGTAGCCCTAGGCACAGACTGTGGAAAGCACTTTTATTGAGAGGGGTTGAACAAGCTTCTAAGAAATAACGAGTTTCCGAAATACCAGCAAATATTTTTTCACCCAATCTTGATGATACTTGTTGCTAACGATCAGTACACATAACCCACTTGGCTCACCAAATTTAGTTCTTCTAGGTTGAAGCGTTCGTGTACAGTAGCAGTTTATTTATTTAGGTTTCCCTCTGTTCTCTCCTATACAGATAGATGAATTTGGAACTCTAAATCCAACATGGTTTGTAGTAGCACTTTGAAACTTGACAAAATAAAGGAGTTCTCAGTTTTGTCTCTATGGTTTGTTTCCACTTCAAGTAGCCCTAGGCACAGACTGTGGAAAGCACTTTCATTGAGAGGGGTTGCCAAGCTTCTAAGAAATAACGAGTTTCCAAAATACCAGCAAATATTTTTTCACCCAATCTTGATGATACTTGGTGGTAATGATCAGTACACAAATCCTACTTGGCTCACCAAATTTTGTTCTTCTAGGTTGAAGCGTTCGTCTACAGTTGCAGTTTTTATATTTAGGTTTCCTCTGTTCTCTCCCATATAGATAGATGAATTTGGAACTCTAAATTCAACATGGTTTGTAGTAGCTCTAAGAAACTTGACAAAATAAAGGAGTTCACAGTTTTGTCTCTATGGTTTGTTTCCTCTTCAAGTAGCCCTAGGCACAGACTGTGGAAAAGCATTTTCATTGAGAGGGGTTGCCAAGCTTCTCAGAAATTAGGAGTTTTCGAAATACCAGCAAAAATTTTATCACCCAATCTTGATGATACTTGGAGCTAATGATCAGTACACAAATCCCACTTGGCTCACCAAATTTTGTTCTTCTAGGTTGAAGCGTTCGTCTACAGTAGCAGTTTTTATATTTAGGTTTCCCTCTGTTCTCTCCCATATAGATAGATGAATTCGGAACTCTAAAATCCAACATGGTTGTAGTAGCTCTTTGAAACTTGACAAAATAAAGGAGTTCCCAGTTTTGTCTCTATGGTTTGTTTCCTCTTCAAGTAGCCCTAGGCACAGACTGTGGAAAAGCACTTTCATTGAGAGGGGTTGCCAAGCTTCTAAGAAATAACGAGTTTCGAAATACCAGCAAATATTTTTTCACACAACTTTGATGATTCTTGGTGGTAATGATCAGTACACAAATCACACTTGGCTCACGAAATTTTGTTCTTCTAGTTTGAAGCTTTCGTCTACAGTAGCAGTTTTTATATTTAGGTTTCCCTCTGTTCTCTCCCATATAGATAGATGAATTCGGAACTCTAAATCCAACCTCGTTTGTAGTAGCTCTTTGAAACTTGAAAAAATAAAGGAGTTCTCAGTTTTGTCTCTATGGTTTGTTTCCTCTTCAACTAGCCCTAGGCACAGACTGTGGAAAGCAGTTTCATTGAGAGGGGTTGCCAAGCTTCTAAGAAATAACGAGTTTCCGAAATACCAGCAAATATTTTTTCACCCAATCTTGATGATACTTGATGCTAACGATCAGTACACATAACCCACTTGGCTCAACAAATTTAGTTCTTGTAGGTTGAAGCGTTCGTGTTCAGTAGCAGTTTTTATATTTAGGTTTCCCTCTGTTCTCTCCTATACAGATAGATGAATTTGGAACTCTAAATCCAACATGGTTTGTAGTAGCTCTTTGAAACTTGACAAAATAAAGGAGTTCTCAGTTTTGTCTCTATGGTTTGTTTCCACTTCAAGTAGCCCTAGGCACAGACTGTGGAAAGCACTTTCATTGAGAGGGGTTGCCAGGCTTCTAAGAAATAAAGAGTTTCCGAAATACCAGCAAATATTTTTTCACCCAATCTTGATGATACTTGGTGGTAATGATCAGTACACAAATCCTACTTGGCTCACCAAATTTTTTTCTTCTAGGTTGAAGCGTTTGTCTACAGTAGCAGTTTTTATATTTAGGTTTCCCTTTGTTCTCTCCCATATAGATAGATGAATTTGGAACTCTAAATCCAACATGGTTTGTAGTAGCTCTTTGAAACTTGACAAAATAAAGGAGTTCTCAGAGTTGTCTCTATGGTTTGTTTCCTCTTCAAGTAGCCCTAGGCACAGACTGTGGAAAAGCACTTTCATTGAGGGGGGTTGCCAAGCTTCTAAGAAATAACGAGTTTCGAAATACCAGCAAATATTTTTTCACCCAAATTTGATGATTCTTGGTGGTAATGATCAGTACACAAATCCCACTTGGCTCACGAAATTTTGTTCTTCTAGTTTGAAGCTTTCGTCTACAGTAGGAGTTTTTATATTTAGGTTTCCCTTTGTTCTCTCCTATATAGATAGATGAATTTGGAACTCTAAATCCAACATGGTTTGTAGTAGCTCTTTGAAACTTGACAAAATAAAGGAGTTCTCAGATTTGCCTCTATGGTTTTGTTTCCAATTAAAGTAGCCCTATGCACAGACTGCTGAAAAGCACTTTCATTGAGGGGGTTGCCAAGCTTCTAAGAAATAACGAGTTTCCGAAATACCAGCAAATATTTTTTTACCCAATCTTGATGATACTTGGTGGTAATGATCAGTACACAAATCCCACTTGGCTCACCAAATTTTGTTCTTCTAGGTTGAAGCGTTCGTCTACAGTAGCAGTTTTTATATAAACGTTTCCCTCGGTTCTCCCCTATATAGATAGATGAATTTATAACTCTAAATTCAACATGGTTTGTAGTAGAAGTTTGAAACTTGAAAAAATAAAGGAGGTCTCAAATTTGTCTCTATGGTTTGTTTCTTCTTAAAGTAGCCCTAGGCACAGACTGTGGAAAAGCACTTTCATTGAGAGGGGTTGCAAAGCTTCTAAGAAATAACGAGTTTCGAAATACCAGCAAATATTTTTTCACCCAAATTTGATGATTCTTGGTGGTAATGATCAGTACACAAATCCCACTTGCTCACGAAAATTTTGTTCTTCTAGTTTGAAGCTTTCGTCTACAGTAGCAGTTTTTATATTTAGGTTTCCCTTTGTTCTCTCCTATATAGATAGATGAATTTGGAACTCTAAATCCAACACGGTTTGTAGTAGCTCTTTGAAACTTGACAAAATAAAGGAGTTCTCAGATTTGCCTCTATTGTTTGTTTCCTCTTAAAGTAGCCCTAGGCACAGACTGTGGAAAGCACTTTCATTGAGAGGGGTTGCCAGGCTTCTAAGAAATAACGAGTTTCCGAAATACCAGCAAATATTTTTTCACCCAATCTTAATGATACTTGGTGGTAATGATCAGTACACAAATCCTACTTGGCTCACCAAATTTTGTTCTTCTAGGTTGAAGCGTTCATCTACAGTAGCAGTTTTTATATTTAGGTTTCCCTCTGTTCTCTCCTATATAGATAGATGAATTTGGAACTCTAAATCCAACATGGTTTGTAGTAGCTCTTTGAAACTTGACAAAATAAAGGAGTTCTCAGTTTTGTCTATATGGTTTGTTTCTTCTTAAAGTAGCCCTAGGCACAGACTGTGGAAAGCACTTTCATTGAGATGGGTTGCCAAGCTTCTAAGAAATAACGAGTTTCCAAAATACCAGCAAATATTTTTTCACCCAATCTTGATGATACTTGGTGGTAACGATCAGTACACAAATCCCACTTGGCTCACCAAATTTTGTTCTTCTAGGTTGAAGCATTCGTGTACAGTAGCAGTTTTTATATTTAGGCTTCCCTCTGTTCTCTCCTATACAGATAGATGAATTTGGAACTCTAAATCCAACATGGTTTGTAGTAGCTCTTTGAAACTTGACAAAATAAAGGAGTTCTCAGTTTTGTCTCTATGGTTTCTTTCCTCTTCAAGTAGCCCTAGGCACAGACTGTGGAATGCACTTTCATTGAGATGGGTTGCCAAGCTTCTAAGAAATAACGAGTTTCCGAAATACCAGCAAATATTTTTTCACACAATTTTGTTGATACTTGGTGGTAATGATCAGTACACAAATCCCACTTTGCTCACCAAATTTTGTTCTTCTATTTTGAAGCGTTCGTCTACCGTAGCAGTTTTTATCTTTAGGTTTCTCTCTGTTCTCTCCTATATAGATAGATGAATTTGGAACTCTAAATCCAACATGGTTTGTAGTAGCTCTTTGAAACTTGACAAAATTAAGGAGTTCTCAGTTTTGTCTCTCTGATTTGTTTCCTCTTCAAGTAGCCCTTGGAACAGACTGTGGAAAAGCGCTTTCATTGAGATGGGTTGCCAAGCTTCTAAGAAATATCGAGTTTCCGAAATACCAGCAAATATTTTTTCACCCAAACTTGATGATACTTGGTGGTAATGATCAGCACACAAATCCCACTTGGCTCACCAAATTTTGTTCATCTAGGATGAAGCATTCTTGTATAGTAGCAGTTTTTATATTTAGGTTTCCCTCTGTTCTCTCCTATATAGATAGATGAATTTGGAACTCTAAATCCAACATGGTTTGTAGTAGCTCTTTGAAACTTCACAAAATAAATTAGTTCTGAATTTTGTCTCTATGGTTTGTTTCCTCTTCTAGGAGCCCTAGGCACAGACTGTGGAAAAGCCTTTCATTGAGAGGGGCTGCCAAGCTTCTAAGAAATAACGACTTTCCGAAATACCAGCAAATATTTTTTCACCCAATCTTGATGATACTTGGTGGTAATGATCTGTACACAATTCCCACTTAGCTTACCAAATTTTGTTCTTCTAGGTTGAAGCGTTCGTCTACAGTAGCAGTTTTTATATTTAAGTTTCCCTCGGTTCTCTCCTATATAGATAGATGAATTTGGAACTCTAAATCCAACATGGTTTGTAGTAGCTCTTTGAAACTTGACAAAATAAAGGAGTTCTCAGTTTTGTCTCTATGGTTTGTTTCCTCTTCAAGTAGCCCTAGGCACAGACTGTGGAAAAGCACTTTCATTGAGAGGGGTTGCCAAGCTTCTAAGAAATAACGAGTTTCGAAATACCAGCAAATATTTTTTCACCCAAATTTGATGATTCTTCGTGGTAATGATCAGTACACAAATCCCACTTGGCTCACGAAATTTTGTTCTTCTAGTATGAAGCTTTCGTCTACACTAGCAGTTTTTATATTTAGGTTTCCCTTTGTTCTCTCCTATTTAGATAGATGAATTTGGAACTCTAAATCCAACATGGTTTGTAGTAGCTCTTTGAAACTTGACAAAATAAATTAGTTCTGAATTTTGTCTCTATGGTTTGTTTCCTCTTCAAGGAGCCCTAGGCACAGACTGTGGAAAAGCACTTTCATTGAGAGGGGTTGCCAAGCTTCTAAGAAATATCGAGTTTCCGAAATACCAGCAAATATTTTTTCACCCAATCTTGATGATACTTGGTGGTAATGATCTGTACACAATTCCCACTTAGCTTACCAAATTTTGTTCTTCTAGTATGAAGCTTTCGTCTACACTAGCAGTTTTTATGTTTAGGTTGCCCTTTGTTCTCTCCTATTTACATAGATGAATTTGGAACTCTAAATCCAACATGGTTTGTAGTAGCTCTTTGAAACTTGAGAAAATAAAGGAGTTCTCAGATTTGTCTCTATGGTTTGTTTCCTCTTAATGTAGCCCTAGGCACAGACTGTGGAATAGCACTTTCATGGAGAGGGGTTGCCAAGCTTCTAAGAAATAACGAGTTTCCGAAATACCAGCAAATATTTTTTCACCCAATCTTGATGATACTTGGTGGTAATGATCAGTACACATATCCCACTTGGCTCACCAAATTTAGTTCTTCTAGGTTGAAGCGTTCGTGTACAGTAGCAGTTTTTATATTTAGGTTTCCCTCTGTTCTCTCCTATACAGATAGATGAATTTGGAACTCTAAATCCAACCTCGTTTGTAGTAGCTCTTTGAAACTTGAAAAAATGAAGGAGTTCTCAGTTATGTCTCTATGGTTTGTTTCCTCTTCAACTAGCCCTAGGCACAGACTGTGGAAAGCAGTTTCATTGAGAGGGGTTGCCAAGCTTCTAAGAAATAACGAGTTTCCGAAATACCAGCAAATATTTTTTCACCCAATCTTGATGATACTTGATGCTAACGATCAGTACACATAACCCACTTGGCTCAACAAATTTAGTTCCTGTAGGTTGAAGCGTTCGTGTTCAGTAGCAGTTTTTATATTTAGGTTTCCCTCTGTTCTCTCCTATACAGATAGATGAATTTGGAACTCTAAATCCAACATGGTTTGTAGTAGCTCTTTGAAACTTGACAAAATAAAGGAGTTCTCAGTTTTGTCTCTATGGTTTGTTTCCACTTCAAGTAGCCCTAGGCACAGACTGTGGAAAGCACTTTCATTGAGAGGGGTTGCCAGGCTTCTAAGAAATAAAGAGTTTCCGAAATACCAGCAAATATTTTTTCACCCAATCTTGATGATACTTGGTGGTAATGATCAGTACACAAATCCTACTTGGCTCACCAAATTTTTTTCTTCTAGGTTGAAGCGTTTGTCTACAGTAGCAGTTTTTATATTTAGGTTTCCCTTTGTTCTCTCCCATATAGATAGATGAATTTGGAACTCTAAATCCAACATTGTTTGTAGTAGCTCTTTGAAACTTGACAAAATAAAGGAGTTCTCAGAGTTGTCTCTATGGTTTGTTTCCTCTTCAAGTAGCCCTAGGCACAGACTGTGGAAAAGCACTTTCATTGAGGGGGGTTGCCAAGCTTCTAAGAAATAACGAGTTTTGAAATACCAGCAAATATTTTTTCACCCAAATTTGATGATTCTTGGTGGTAATGATCAGTACACAAATCCCACTTGGCTCACGAAATTTTGTTCTTCTAGTTTGAAGCTTTCGTCTACAGTAGGAGTTTTTATATTTAGGTTTCCCTTTGTTCTCTCCTATATAGATAGATGAATTTGGAACTCTAAATCCAACATGGTTTGTAGTAGCTCTTTGAAACTTGACAAAATAAAGGAGTTCTCAGATTTGCCTCTATGGTTTGTTTCCAATTAAAGTATCCCTATGCACAGACTGCTGAAAAGCACTTTCATTGAGAGGGGTTGCCAAGCTTCTAAGAAATAACGAGTTTCCGAAATACCAGCAAATATTTTTTTACCCAATCTTGATGATACTTGGTGGTAATGATCAGTACACAAATCCCACTTGGCTTACCAAATTTTGTTCTTCTAGGTTGAAGCGTTCGTCTACAGTAGCAGTTTTTATATAAACGTTTCCCTCGGTTCTCCCCTATATAGATAGATGAATTTGGAACTCTAAATTCAACATGGTTTGTAGTAGAAGTTTGAAACTTGAAAAAATAAAGGAGTTCTCAGATTTGTCTCTATGGTTTGTTTCCTCTTCAAGTAGCCCTAGGCACAGACTGTGGAAAAGCACTTTCATTGAGAGGGGTTGCCAAGCTTCTAAGAAATAACGAGTTTCCGAAATACCAGCAAATATTTTTTTCACCCAATCTTGATGATACTTGGTGGTAATGATCAGTACACGAATCCCACTTGGCTCACGAAGTTTTGTTCTTCTAGGTTGAAGCGTTCGTCTACAGTAGAAGTTTTTATATTTAGGTTTCTCTCTGTTCTCTCCTATATAGATAGATGAATTTGGAACTCTTAATCCAACATGGTTTGTAGTAGCTCTTTGAAACTTGACAAAAAAAAGGAGTTCTCACTTTTGTCTCCATGGTTTGTTTCCTCCTCAAGTAGCCCTAGGCACAGACTGTGGAAAAGCACTTTCATTGAGAGGGGTTGCCAAGCTTCTAAGAAATAACGAGTTTCCGAAATACCAGCAAATATTTTTTCACCCAATCTTGATGATACTTGGTGCTAATGATCAGTACCAAAATCCCACTTGGCTCACCAAACTTTGTTCTTCTAGGTTGAAGCGTTCGTCTACAGTAGCAGTTTTTATATTTAGGATTTCCTCTGTTCTCTCATATATAGATAGATGAATTTGGAACTCTAAATCCAACATGGTTTGTAGTAGCTCTTTGAAACTTAACAAAATAAAGGAGTTCTCAGTTTTGTCTCTATGGATTGTTTCCTCTTCAAGTAGCCCTAGGCACAGACTGTGGAAAAGCACTTTCATTGAGAGGGGTTGCCAAGCTTCTAAGAAATAACGAGTTTCTGAAATACCAGCAAATATTTTTTCACCCAAATTTGATGATTCTTGGTGGTAATGATCAGTACACAAATCCCACTTGGCTCACGAAGTTTTGTTCTTCTAGTTTGAAACTTTCGTCTACAGTAGCAGTTTTTATATTTAGTTTACCTTCTGTTCTCTCCTATATAGATAGATGAATTTGGAACTCTAAATCCAACATGGTTTGTAGTAGCTCTTTGAAACTTGACAAAATAAAGGAGTTCTCAGTTTTGTCTCTATGGTTTGTTTCCTCTAAAAGCAGACCTAGGCACAGACTGTGGAAATCACTTTGATTGAGATGGGTTGCCAAGCTTTTAAGAAATATCGAGTTTCCGAAATACCAGCAAATATTTTTTCACCCAATCTTGATGATACTTGGTGGTAATGATCAGTACACAAATCCCACTTGGCTCACCAAATTTTGTTCTTCTAGGTTGAAGCGTTCGTCTACAGTAGCAGTTTTTATATTTAAGTTTCCCTCGGTTCTCTCCTATATAGATAGATGAATTTGGAACTCTAAATCCAACACGGTTTGTAGTAGCACTTTGAAACTTGACAAAATAAAGGAGTTCTCAGATTTGTCTCTATGGTTTGTTTCCTCTTCAAGTAGCCCTAGGCACAGACTGTGGAAAGCAATTTCATTGAGAGGGGTTGCCAAGCTTCTAAGTAATAACGAGTTTCCGAAATACCAGCAAATATTTTTTCACCCAATCTTGATGATACTTGTTGCTAACGATCAGTACACATATCCCACTTGGCTCACCTAATTTTGTTCTTCTAGGTTGAAACATTCGTGTACAGTAGCAGTTTTTATATTTAGGGTTCCCTCTGTTCTCTCCTATACAGAGAGATAAATTTGGAACTCTAAATGCAACATGGTTTGTAGTAGCTCTTTGAAACTTGACAAAATAAAGGAGTTCTCAGTTTTGTCTCTATGGTTTGTTTCCTCTTCAAGTAGCCCTAGGCACAGACTGTGGAATGCACTTTCATTGAGATGGGTTGCCAAGCTTCTAAGAAATAACGAGTTTCCGAAATACCAGCAAATATTTTTTCACACAATGTTGTTGATACTTGGTGGTAATGATCAGTACACAAATCCCACTTGGCTCACCAAATTTTGTTCTTCTAGGTTGAAGCGTTCGTCTACAGTAGCAGTTTTTATATTTAGGTTTCTCTCTGTTCTCTCCTATATAGATAGATGAATTTGGAACTCTAAATCCAACATGGTTTGTAGTAGCTCTTTGAAACTTGACAAAATAAAGGAGGTCTCAGATTTGTCTCTATGGTTTGTTTCCTCTTCAAGTAGCCCTAGGCACAGACTGTGGATAAGCACTTTCATTGAGAGGGGTTGCCAAGCTTCTAAGTAATAACGAGTTTCCGAAAACCAGCAAATATTTTTTCACCCAAATTTGATGATTCTTGGTGGTAAAGATCAGTACACAAATGCCACTTGGCTCACGAAATTTTGTTCTTCTAGTTTGAAGCTTTCGTCTACAGTAGCAGTTTTTATATTTAGGTTTCCATTTGTTCTCTCCTATTTAGATAGATGAATTTGGAACTCTAAATCCAACATGGTTTGTAGTAGCTCTTTGAAACTTGACAAAATATAGGAGTTCTCAGATTTGCCTCTATGGTTTGTTTCCTCTTCAAGTAGCCCTAGGCACAGACTATGGAAAAGCACTTACATTGAGAGGGGTTGCCAAGCTTCTAAGAAATAACGAGTTTCCGAAATACCAGCAAATATTTTTTCACCCAATCTTGATGGTACTTGGTGGTAATGATCTGTACACAAATCCCTTTTGGCTCACCAAATTTTTTCTTCTAGGTTGAAGCGTTCGTCTACAGTAGCAGTTTTTATATTTAGGTTTCTCTCTGTTCTCTCCTATATAGATAGATGAATTTGGAACTCTAAATCCAACATGGTTTGTAGTAGCTCTTTGAAACTTGACAAAATAAAGGAGTTCTCAGATTTGTCTCTATGGTTTGTTTCCTCTTCAAAAAGCCCTAGGCACAGACTGTGGAAAAGCACTTTCATTGAGAGGGGTTGCCAAGCTTATAAGAAAAAACGAGTTTCCGAAATACCAGCTAATATTTTTTCACCCAATCTTGATGATACTTGGTGGTAATGATCAGTATACAAATCCCACTTGGCTTACCAAATTTTGTTCTTCTAGGTTGAAGCGTTCGTCTACAGAGGCAGTTTTTATATTTAGGTTTCCTTATGTTCTCTCCTATATTGATAGATGAATTTGGAACTCTAAATCCAACATGCTTTGTAGTAGCTCCTTGAAACGTGACAAAATAAACGAGTTCCCAGTTTTGTCTCTATGGTTTGTTTCCTCTTCAAGTAGCCCTAGGCACAGACTGTGGAAAAGCACTTTCATTGAGAGAGGTTGCGAAGCTTCTGAGAAATTACGAGTTTCCGAAATACCAGCAAATATTTTTTCACCCAATCTTGATGATACTTGGTGGTAATGATCAGCACACAAATCCCACTTGGCTCACCAAATTTTGTTCATCTAGGATGAAGCATTCTTGAACAGTAGCAGTTTTTATATTTAGGTTTCCCTCTGTTCTCTCCTATATAGATAGATGAATTTGGAACACTAAATCCAACATGCTTTGTAGTAGCTCTTTGAAACTTGACAAAATAAAGGAGTTCTCAGTTTTGTCTCTATGATTTGGTTCCTCTTGAAGTAGCCCTAGGCACAGACTGTGGAAAAGCACTTTCATTGAGAGGGTTTGCCAAGCTTCTAAGAAATTACGAGTTTCCGAAATACCAGCAAATATTTTTTCACCCAATCTTGATGATACTTGGTGGTAATGATCAGTACACATATCCCACTTGGCTCACCAAATTTAGTTCTTCTAGGTTGAAGCGTTCGTGTACAGTAGCAGTTTTTATATTTAGGTTTCCCTCTGTTCTCTCCTATACAGATAGATGAATTTGGAACTCTAAATCCAACCTCGTTTGTAGTAGCTCTTTGAAACTTGAAAAAATAAAGGAGTTCTCAGTTTTGTCTCTATGGTTTGTTTCCTCTTCAACTAGCCCTAGGCACAGACTGTGGAAAGCAGTTTCATTGAGAGGGGTTGCCAAGCTTCTAAGAAGTAACGAGTTTCCGAAATAAGAGCAAATATTTTTTCACCCAATCTTGATGATACTTGATGCTAACGATCAGTACACATAACCCACTTGGCTCAACAAATTTAGTTCTTGTAGGTTGAAGCGTTCGTGTTCAGTAGCAGTTTTTATATTTAGGTTTCCCTCTGTTCTCTCCTATACAGATAGATGAATTTGGAACTCTAAATCCAACATGGTTTGTAGTAGCTCTTTGAAACTTGACAAAATAAAGGAGTTCTCAGTTTTGTCTCTATGGTTTGTTTCCACTTCAAGTAGCCCTAGGCACAGACTGTGGAAAGCACTTTCATTGAGAGGGGTTGCCAGGCTTCTAAGAAATAACGAGTTTCCGAAATACCAGCAAATATTTTGTCACCCAATCTTGATGATACTTGGTGGTAATGATCAGTACACAAATCCTACTTGGCTCACCAAATTTTTTTCTTCTAGGTTGAAGCGTTTGTCTACAGTAGCAGTTTTTATATTTAGGTTTCCCTTTGTTCTCTCCCATATAGATAGATGAATTTGGAACTCTAAATCCAACATTGTTTGTAGTAGCTCTTTGAAACTTGACAAAATAAAGGAGTTCTCAGAGTTGTCTCTATGGTTTGTTTCCTCTTCAAGTAGCCCTAGGCACAGACTGTGGAAAAGCACTTTCATTGAGGGGGGTTGCCAACCTTCTAAGAAATAACGAGTTTCGAAATACCAGCAAATATTTTTTCACCCAAATTTGATGATTCTTGGTGGTAATGATCAGTACACAAATCCCACTTGGCTCACGAAATTTTGTTCTTCTAGTTTGAAGCTTTCGTCTACAGTAGGAGTTTTTATATTTAGGTTTCCCTTTGTTCTCTCCTATATAGATAGATGAATTTGGAACTCTAAATCCAACATGGTTTGTAGTAGCTCTTTGAAACTTGACAAAATAAAGGAGTTCTCAGATTTGCCTCTATGGTTTGTTTCCAATTAAAGTAGCCCTATGCACAGACTGCTGAAAAGCACTTTCATTGAGAGGGGTTGCCAAGCTTCTAAGAAATAACGAGTTTCCGAAATACCAGCAAATATTTTTTTACCCAATCTTGATGATACTTGGTGGTAATGATCAGTACACAAATCCCACTTGGCTTACCAAATTTTGTTCTTCTAGGTTGAAGCGTTCGTCTACAGTAGCAGTTTTTATATAAACGTTTCCCTCGGTTCTCCCCTATATAGATCGATGAATTTGGAACTCTAAATTCAACATGGTTTGTAGTAGAAGTTTGAAACTTGAAAAAATAAAGGAGTTCTCAGATTTGTCTCTATGGTTTGTTTCTTCTTCAAGTAGCCCTAGGCACAGACTGTGGAAAAGCACTTTCATTGAGAGGGGTTGCAAAGCTTCTAAGAAATAACGAGTTTCGAAATACCAGCAAATATTTTTTCACCCAAATTTGATGATTCTTGGTGGTAATGATCAGTACACAAATCCCACTTGGCTCACGATATTTTGTTCTTCTAGTTTGAAGCTTTCGTCTACAGTAGCAGTTTTTATATTTAGGTTTCCCTTTGTTCTCTCCTATATAGATAGATGAATTTGGAACTCTAAATCCAACACGGTTTGTAGTAGCTCTTTGAAACTTGACAAAATAAAGGAGTTCTCAGATTTGCCTCTATGGTTTGTTTCCTCTTAAAGTAGCCCTAGGCACAGACTGTGGAAAGCACTTTCATTGAGAGGGGTTGCCAGGCTTCTAAGAAATAACGAGTTTCCGAAATACCAGCAAATATTTTTTCACCCAATCTTAATGATACTTGGTGGTAATGATCAGTACACAAATCCTACTTGGCTCACCAAATTTTGTTCTTCTAGGTTGAAGCGTTCATCTACAGTAGCAGTTTTTATATTTAGGTTTCCCTCTGTTCTCTCCTATATAGATAGATGAATTTGGAACTCTAAATCCAACATGGTTTGTAGTAGCTCTTTGAAACTTGACAAAATGAAGGAGTTCTCAGTTTTGTCTCTATGGTTTGTTTCTTCTTAAAGTAGCCCTAGGCACAGACTGTGGAAAGCACTTTCATTGAGATGGGTTGCCAAGCTTCTAAGAAATAACGAGTTTCCAAAATACCAGCAAATATTTTTTCACCCAATCTTGATGATACTTGGTGGTAATGATCAGTACACAAATCCCACTTGGCTCACCAAATTTTGTTCTTCTAGGTTGAAGCGTTCGTCTACAGTAGCAGTTTTTATATTTAGGTTTCCCTCTGTTCTCTCCTATACAGGTAGATGAATTTGGAACTCAAAATCCATCATGTTTTGTAGTAGCACTTTGAAACTTGACAAAATAAAGTAGTTCTCAGTTTTGTCTCTATGGTTTGTTTCCTCTTCAAGTAGCCCTAGGCACAGACTGTGGAAAGCATTTTCATTGAGAGGGGTTGCCAAGCTTCTAAGTAATAACGAGTTTCAGAAATACCAGCAAATATTTTTTCACCCAATCTGGATGATACTTGTTGCTAACGATCAGTACACATATCCCACTTGGCTCACCAAATTTTGTTCTTCTAGGTTGAAGCATTCGTGTACAGTAGCAGTTTTTATATTTAGGTTTCCCTCTGTTCTCTCCTATACAGATAGATGAATTTGGAACTCTAAATCCAACATGGTTTGTAGTAGCTCTTTGAAACTTGACAAAATAAAGGAGTTCTCAGTTTTGTCTCTATGGTTTCTTTCCTCTTCAAGTAGCCCTAGGCACAGACTGTGGAATGCACTTTCATTGAGATGGGTTGCCAAGCTTCTAAGAAATAACGAGTTTCCGAAATACCAGCAAATATTTTTTCACACAATTTTGTTGATACTTGGTGGTAACGATCAGAACACAAATCCCACTTTGCTCACCAAATTTTGTTCTTCTATTTTGAAGCGTTCGTCTACCGTAGCAGTTTTTATCTTTAGGTTTCTCTCTGTTCTCTCCTATATAGATAGATGAATTTGGAACTCTAAATCCAACATGGTTTGTAGTAGCTCTTTGAAACTTGACAAAATAAAGGAGTTCTCAGTTTTGTCTCTATGGTTTGTTTCCTCTTCAAGTAGCCCTACGCACAGACTGTGGAAAAGCACTTTCATTGAGAGGGGTTGCCAAGCTTCTAAGAAATAACGAGTTTCGAAATACCAGCAAATATTTTTTCACAAAATTTGATGATTCCTGGTGGTAATGATCAGTACACAAATCCCACTTTGCTCACGAAATTTTGTTCTTCTAGTATGAAGCTTTCGTCTACACTAGCAGTTTTTATATTTAGGTTTCCCGTTGTTCTCTCCTATTTAGATAGATGAATTTGGAACTCTAAATCCAACATGGTTTGTAGTAGCTCTTTGAAACTTGACAAAGTAAGGGAGTTCTCAGATTTGTCTCTATGGTTTGTTTCCTCTTCAAGTAGCCTTAGGCACAGACTGTGGAAAAGCACTTTCATTGAGAGGGGTTGCCAAGCTTCTAAGAAATAACGAGTTTCCGAAATACTAGCAAATATTTTTTCACCCAATCTTGATGATACTTGGTGGTAATGATCAGTACACAAATCCCACTTGGCTCACGAAGTTTTGTTCTTCTAGGTTGAAGCGTTCGTCGACAGTAGAAGTTTTTATATTTAGGTTTCTCTCTGTTCTCTCCTATATAGATAGATGAATTTGGAACTCTTAATCCAACATGGTTTGTAGTAGCTCTTTGAAACTTGACAAAAAAAAGGAGTTCTCACTTTTGTCTCCATGGTTTGTTTCCTCTTCAAGTAGCCCTAGGCACAGACTGTGGAAAAGCACTTTCATTGAGAGGGGTTGCCAAGCTTCTAAGAAATAACGAGTTTCCGAAATACCAGCAAATATTTTTTCACCCAATCTTGATGATACTTGTTGCTAATGATCAGTACCAAAATCCCACTTGGCTCACCAAATTTTGTTCTTCTAGGTTGAAGCGTTCGTCTACAGTAGCAGTTTTTATATTTAGGTTATCCTCTGTTCTCTCATATATAGATAGATGAATTTGGAACTCTAAATCCAACATGGTTTGTAGTAGCTCTTTGAAACTTGACAAAATAAAGGAGTTCTCAGATTTGTCTCTATGGTTTGTTTCCTCTTAATGTAGCCCTAGGCACAGACTGTGGAATAGCACTTTCATGGAGAGGGGTTGCCAAGCTTCTAAGAAATAACGAGTTTCCGAAATACCAGCAAATATTTTTTCACCCAATCTTGATGATACTTGGTGGTAATGATCAGTACACATATCCCACTTGGCTCACCAAATTTAGTTCTTCTAGGTTGAAGCGTTCGTGTTCAGTAGCAGTTTTTATATTTAGGTTTCCCTCTGTTCTCTCCTATACAGATAGATGAATTTGGAACTCTAAATCCAACATGGTTTGTAGTAGCTCTTTGAAACTTGACAAAATAAAGGAGTTCTCAGTTTTGTCTCTATGGTTTGTTTCCACTTCAAGTAGCCCTAGGCACAGACTGTGGAAAGCACTTTCATTGAGAGGGGTTGCCAGGCTTCTAAGAAATAACGAGTTTCCGAAATACCAGCAAATATTTTTTCACCCAATCTTGATGATACTTGGTGGTAATGATCAGTACACAAATCCTACTTGGCTCACCAAATTTTTTTCTTCTAGGTTGAAGCGTTTGTCTACAGTAGCAGTTTTTATATTTAGGTTTCCCTTTGTTCTCTCCCATATAGATAGATGAATTTGGAACTCTAAATCCAACATGGTTTGTAGTAGCTCTTTGAAACTTGACAAAATAAAGGAGTTCTCAGAGTTGTCTCTATGGTTTGTTTCCTCTTCAAGTAGCCCTAGGCACAGACTGTGGAAAAGCACTTTCATTGAGGGGGGTTGCCAAGCTTCTAAGAAATAACGAGTTTCGAAATACCAGCAAATATTTTTTCACCCAAATTTGATGATTCTTGGTGGTAATGATCAGTACACAAATCCCACTTGGCTCACGAAATTTTGTTCTTCTAGTTTGAAGCTTTCGTCTACAGTAGGAGTTTTTATATTTAGGTTTCCCTTTTTTCTCTCCTATATAGATAGATGAATTTGGAACTCTAAATCCAACATGGTTTGTAGTAGCTCTTTGAAACTTGACAAAATAAAGGAGTTCTCAGATTTGCCTCTATGGTTTGTTTCCAATTAAAGTAGCCCTATGCACAGACTGCTGAAAAGCACTTTCATTGAGAGGGGTTGCCAAGCTTCTAAGAAATAACGAGTTTCCGAAATACCAGCAAATATTTTTTTACCCAATCTTGATGATACTTGGTGGTAATGATCAGTACACAAATCCCACTTGGCTTACCAAATTTTGTTCTTCTAGGTTGAAGCGTTCGTCTACAGTAGCAGTTTTTATATAAACGTTTCCCTTGGTTCTCCCCTATATAGATAGATGAATTTGGAACTCTAAATTCAACATGGTTTGTAGTAGAAGTTTGAAACTTGAAAAAATAAAGGAGTTCTCAGATTTGTCTCTATGGTTTGTTTCCTCTTCAAGTAGCCCTAGGCACAGACTGTGGAAAAGCACTTTCATTGAGAGGGGTTGCCAAGCTTCTAAGAAATAACGAGTTTCCGAAATACTAGCAAATATTTTTTCACCCAATCTTGATGATACTTGGTGGTAATGATCAGTACACAAATCCCACTTGGCTCACGAAGTTTTGTTCTTCTAGGTTGAAGCGTTCGTCTACAGTAGAAGTTTTTATATTTAGGTTTCTCTCTGTTCTCTCCTATATAGATAGATGAATTTGGAACTCTTAATCCAACATGGTTTGTAGTAGCTCTTTGAAACTTGACAAAAAAAAGGAGTTCTCACTTTTGTCTCCATGGTTTGTTTCCTCTTCAAGTAGCCCTAGGCACAGACTGTGGAAAAGCACTTTCATAGAGAGGGGTTGCCAAGCTTCTAAGAAATAACGAGTTTCCGAAATACCAGCAAATATTTTTTCACCCAATCTTGATGATACTTGGTGCTAATGATCAGTACCAAAATCCCACTTGGCTCACCAAATTTTGTTCTTCTAGGTTGAAGCGTTCGTCTACAGTAGCAGTTTTTATATTTAGGTTTTCCTCTGTTCTCTCATATATAGATAGATGAATTTGGAACTCTAAATCCAACATGGTTTGTAGTAGCTCTTTGAAACTTAACAAAATAAAGGAGTTCTCAGTTTTGTCTCTATGGATTGTTTCCTCTTCAAGTAGCCCTAGGCACAGACTGTGGAAAAGCACTTTCATTGAGAGGGGTTGCCAAGCTTCCAAGAAATAACGAGTTTCTGAAATACCAGCAAATATTTTTTCACCCAAATTTGATGATTCTTGGTGGTAATGATCAGTACACAAATCCCACTTGGCTCACGAAGTTTTGTTCTTCTAGTTTGAAACTTTCGTCTACAGTAGCAGTTTTTATATTTAGTTTACCTTCTGTTCTCTCCTATATAGATAGATGAATTTGGAACTCTAAATCCAACATGGTTTGTAGTAGCTCTTTGAAACTTGACAAAATAAAGGAGTTCTCAGTTTTGTCTCTATGGTTTGTTTCCTCTAAAAGTAGACCTAGGCACAGACTGTGGAAATCACTTTCATTGAGATGGGTTGCCAAGCTTCTAAGAAATATCGAGTTTCCGAAATACCAGCAAATATTTTTTCACCCAATCTTGATGATACTTGGTGGTAATGATCAGTACACAAATCCCACTTGGCTCACCAAATTTTGTTCTTCTAGGTTGAAGCGTTCGTCTACAGTAGCAGTTTTTATATTTAAGTTTCCCTCGGTTCTCTCCTATATAGATAGATGAATTTGGAACTCTAAATCCAACACGGTTTGTAGTAGCACTTTGAAACTTGACAAAATAAAGGAGTTCTCAGAATTGTCTCTATGGTTTGTTTCCTCTTCAAGTAGCCCTAGGCACAGACTGTGGAAAGCAATTTCATTGAGAGGGGTTGCCAAGCTTCTAAGTAATAACGAGTTTCCGAAATACCAGCAAATATTTTTTCACCCAATCTTGATGATACTTGTTGCTAACGATCAGTACACCGATCCCACTTGGCTCACCTAATTTTGTTCTTCTAGGTTGAAACATTCGTGTACAGTAGCAGTTTTTATATTTAGGTTTCCCTCTGTTTTCTCCTATACAGAGAGATAAATTTGGAACTCTAAATGCAACATGGTTTGTAGTAGCTCTTTGAAACTTGACAAAATAAAGGAGTTCTCTGTTTTGTCTCTATGGTTTGTTTCCTCTTCAAGTAGCCCTAGGCACAGACTGTGGAATGCACTTTCATTGAGATGGGTTGCCAAGCTTCTAAGAAATAACGAGTTTCCGAAATACCAGCAAATATTTTTTCAAACAATGTTGTTGATACTTGGTGGTAATGATCAGTACACAAATCCCACTTGGCTCACCAAATTTTGTTCTTCTAGGTTGAAGCGTTCGTCTACAGTAGCAGTTTTTATATTTAGGATTCTCTCTGTTCTCTCCTATATAGATAGATGAATTTGGAACTCTAAATCCAACATGGTTTGTAGTAGCTCTTTGAAACTTGACAAAATAAAGGAGGTCTCAGATTTGTCTCTATGGTTTGTTTCCTCTTCAAGTAGCCCTAGGCACAGACTGTGGATAAGCACTTTCATTGAGAGGGGTTGCCAAGCTTCTAAGAAATAACGAGTTTCCGAAAACCAGCAAATATTTTTTCACCCAAATTTGATGATTCTTGGTGGTAACGATCAGTACACAAATGCCACTTGGCTCACGAAATTTTGTTCTTCTAGTTTGAAGCTTTCGTCTACAGTAGCAGTTTTTATATTTAGGTTTCCATTTGTTCTCTCCTATTTAGATAGATTAATTTGGAACTCTAAATCCAACATGGTTTGTAGTAGCTCTTTGAAACTTGACAAAATATAGGAGTTCTCAGATTTGCCTCTATGGTTTATTTCCTCTTCAAGTAGCCCTAGGCACAGACTATGGAAAAGCACTTACATTGAGAGGGGTTGCCAAGCTTCTAAGAAATAACGAGTTTCCGAAATGCCAGCAAATATTTTTTCACCCAATCTTGATGGTACTTCGTGGTAATGATCTGTACACAAATTCCTTTTGGCTCACCAAATTTTTTCTTCTAGGTTGAAGCGTTCGTCTACAGTAGCAGTTTTTATATTTAGGTTTCTCTCTGTTCTCTCCTATATAGATAGATGAATTTGGAACTCTAAATCCAACATGGTTTGTAGTAGCTCTTTGAAACTTGACAAAATAAAGGAGTTCTCAGATTTGTCTCTATGGTTTGTTTCCTCTTCAAAAAGCCCTAGGCACAGACTGTGGAAAAGCACTTTCATTGAGAGGGGTTGCCAAGCTTATAAGAAAAAACGAGTTTCCGAAATACCAGCTAATATTTTTTCACCCAATCTTGATGATACTTGGTGGTAATGATCAGTATACAAATCCCACTTGGCTTACCAAATTTTGTTCTTCTAGGTTGAAGCGTTCGTCTACAGTAGCAGTTTTCATATTTAGGTTTCCCTATGTTCTCTCCTATATTGATAGATGAATTTGGAACTCTAAATCCAACATGCTTTGTAGTAGCTCCTTGAAACGTGACAAAATAAACGAGTTCCCAGTTTTGTCTCTATGGTTTGTTTCCTCTTCAAGTAGCCCTAGGCACAGACTGTGGAAAAGCACTTTCATTGAGAGAGGTTGCGAAGCTTCTGAGAAATTACGAGTTTCCGAAATACCAGCAAATATTTTTTCACCCAATCTTGATGATACTTGGTGGTAATGATCAGCACACAAATCCCACTTGGCTCACCAAATTTTGTTCATCTAGGATGAAGCATTCTTGAACAGTAGCAGTTTTTATATTTAGGTTTCCCTCTGTTCTCTCCTATATAGATAGATGAATTTGGAACACTAAATCCAACATGCTTTGTAGTAGCTCTATGAAACTTGACAAAATAAAGGAGTTCTCAGTTTTGTCTCTATGATTTGGTTCCTCTTGAAGTAGCCCTAGGCACAGACTGTGGAAAAGCACTTTCATTGAGAGGGTTTGCCAAGCTTCTAAGAAATTACGAGTTTCCGAAATACCAGCAAATATTTTTTCACCCAATCTTGATGATACTTGGTGGTAATGATCAGTACACATATCCCACTTGGCTCACCAAATTTAGTTCTTCTAGGTTGAAGGGTTCGTGTACAGTAGCAGTTTTTATATTTAGGTTTCCCTCTGTTCTCTCCTATACAGATAGATGAATTTGGAACTCTAAATCCAACCTCGTTTGTAGTAGCTCTTTGAAACTTGAAAAAATAAAGGAGTTCTCAGTTTTGTCTCTATGGTTTGTTTCCTCTTCAACTAGCCCTAGGCACAGACTGTGGAAAGCAGTTTCATTGAGAGGGGTTGCCAAGCTTCTAAGAAATAACGAGTTTCCGAAATACCAGCAAATATTTTTTCACCCAATCTTGATGATACTTGATGCTAACGATCAGTACACATAACCCACTTGGCTCAACAAATTTAGTTCTTGTAGGTTGAAGCGTTCGTGTTCAGTAGCAGTTTTTATATTTAGGTTTCCCTCTGTTCTCTCCTATACAGATAGATGAATTTGGAACTCTAAATCCAACATGGTTTGTAGTAGCTCTTTGAAACTTGACAAAATAAAGGAGTTCTCAGTTTTGTCTCTATGGTTTGTTTCCACTTCAAGTAGCCCTAGGCACAGACTGTGGAAAGCACTTTCATTGAGAGGGGTTGCCAGGCTTCTAAGAAATAACGAGTTTCCGAAATACCACCAAATATTTTTTCACCCAATCTTGATGATACTTGGTGGTAATGATCAGTACACAAATCCTACTTGGCTCACCAAATTTTTTTCTTCTAGGTTGAAGCGTTTGTCTACAGTAGCAGTTTTTATATTTAGGTTTCCCTTTGTTCTCTCCCATATAGATAGATGAATTTGGAACTCTAAATCCAACATTGTTTGTAGTAGCTCTTTGAAACTTGACAAAATAAAGGAGTTCTCAGAGTTGTCTCTATGGTTTGTTTCCTCTTCAAGTAGCCCTAGGCACAGACTGTGGAAAAGCACTTTCATTGAGGGGGGTTGCCAAGCTTCTAAGAAATAACGAGTTTCGAAATACCAGCAAATATTTTTTCACCCAAATTTGATGATTCTTGGTGGTAATGATCAGTACACAAATCCCACTTGGCTCACGAAATTTTGTTCTTCTAGTTTGAAGCTTTCGTCTACAGTAGGAGTTTTTATATTTAGGTTTCCCTTTGTTCTCTCCTATATAGATAGATGAATTTGGAACTCTAAATCCAACATGGTTTGTAGTAGCTCTTTGAAACTTGACAAAATAAAGGAGTTCTCAGATTTGCCTCTATGGTTTGTTTCCAATTAAAGTAGCCCTATGCACAGACTGCTGAAAAGGACTTTCATTGAGAGGGGTTGCCAAGCTTCTAAGAAATAACGAGTTTCCGAAATACCAGCAAATATTTTTTTACCCAATCTTGATGATACTTGGTGGTAATGATCAGTACACAAATCCCACTTGGCTTACCAAATTTTGTTCTTCTAGGTTGAAGCGTTCGTCTACAGTAGCAGTTTTTATATAAACGTTTCCCTCGGTTCTCCCCTATATAGATCGATGAATTTGGAACTCTAAATTCAACATGGTTTGTAGTAGAAGTTTGAAACTTGAAAAAATAAAGGAGGTCTCAGATTTGTCTCTATGGTTTGTTTCTTCTTCAAGTAGCCCTAGGCACAGACTGTGGAAAAGCACTTTCATTGAGAGGGGTTGCAAAGCTTCTAAGAAATAACGAGTTTCGAAATACCAGCAAATATTTTTTCACCCAAATTTGATGATTCTTGGTGGTAATGATCAGTACACAAATCCCACTTGGCTCACGAAATTTTGTTCTTCTAGTTTGAAGCTTTCGTCTACAGTAGCAGTTTTTATATTTAGGTTTCCCTTTGTTCTCTCCTATATAGATAGATGAATTTTTTAACTCTAAATCCAACACGGTTTGTAGTAGCTCTTTGAAACTTGACAAAATAAAGGAGTTCTCAGATTTGCATCTATGGTTTGTTTCCTCTTAAAGTAGCCCTAGGCACAGACTGTGGAAAGCACTTTCATTGAGAGGGGTTGCCAGGCTTCTAAGAAATAACGAGTTTCCGAAATACCAGCAAATATTTTTTCACCCAATCTTAATGATACTTGGTGGTAATGATCAGTACACAAATCCTACTTGGCTCACCAAATTTTGTTCTTCTAGGTTGAAGCGTTCATCTACAGTAGCAGTTTTTATATTTAGGTTTCCCTCTGTTCTCTCCTACATAGATAGATGAATTTGGAACTCTAAATCCAACATGGTTTGTAGTAGCTCTTTGAAACTTGACAAAATAAAGGAGTTCTCAGTTTTGTCTCTATGGTTTGTTTCTTCTTAAAGTAGCCCTAGGCACAGACTGTGGAAAGCACTTTCATTGAGATGGGTTGCCAAGCTTCTAAGAAATAACGAGTTTCCAAAATACCAGCAAATATTTTTTCACCCAATCTTGATGATACTTGGTGGTAATGATCAGTACACAAATCCCACTTGGCTCACCAAATTTTGTTCTTCTAGGTTGAAGCGTTCGTCTACAGTAGCAGTTTTTATATTTAAGTTTCCCTCGGTTCTCTCCTATATATATAGATGAATTTGGAACTCTAAATCCAACACGGTTTGTAGTAGCACTTTGAAACTTGACAAAATAAAGGAGTTCTCAGATTTGTCTCTATGGTTTGTTTCCTCTTCAAGTAGCCCTAGGAACAGATTGTGGAAAAGCACTTTCATTGAGAGGGGTTGCCAAGCTTCTAAGAAATAACGAGTTTCCGAAATACCAGCAAATATTTTTTCACCCAATCTTGATGATACTTGTTGCTAATGATCAGTACACATATCCCACTTGGCTCACCAAATTTAGTTCTTCTAGGTTGAAGCGTTCGTTTACAGTAGCAGTTTTTATATTTAGGTTTCCCTCTGTTCTCTCCTATACAGATAGATGAATTTGGAACTCAAAATCCATCATGTTTTGTAGTAGCACTTTGAAACTTGACAAAATAAAGTAGTTCTCAGTTTTGTCTCTATGGTTTGTTTCCTCTTCAAGTAGCCCTAGGCACAGACTGTGGAAAGCATTTTCATTGAGAGGGGTTGCCAAGCTTCTAAGTAATAACGAGTTTCCGAAATACCAGCAAATATTTTTTCACCCAATCTTGATGATACTTGTTGCTAACGATCAGTACACATATCCCACTTGGCTCACCAAATTTTGTTCTTCTAGGTTGAAGCATTCGTGTACAGTAGCAGTTTTTATATTTAGGTTTCCCTCTGTTCTCTCCTATACAGATAGATGAATTTGGAACTCTAAATCCAACATGGTTTGTAGTAGCTCTTTGAAACTTGACAAAATAAAGGAGTTCTCAGTTTTGTCTCTATGGTTTCTTTCCTCTTCAAGTAGCCCTAGGCACAGACTGTGGAATGCACTTTCATTGAGATGGGTTGCCAAGCTTCTAAGAAATAACGAGTTTCCGAAATACCAGCAAATATTTTTTCACACAATTTTGTTGATACTAGGTGGTAATGATCAGTACACAAATCCCACTTTGCTCACCAAATTTTGTTCTTCTATTTTGAAGCGTTCGTCTACCGTAGCAGTTTTTATCTTTAGGTTTCTCTCTGTTCTCTCCTATATAGATAGATGAATTTGGAACTCTAAATCCAACATTGTTTGTAGTAGCTCTTTGAAACTTGACAAAATAAAGGAGTTCTCAGAGTTGTCTCTATGGTTTGTTTCCTCTTCAAGTAGCCCTAGGCACAGACTGTGGAAAAGCACTTTCATTGAGAGGGGTTGCCAAGCTTCTAAGAAATAACGAGTTTCGAAATACCAGCAAATATTTTTTCACCCAAATTTGATGATTCTTGGTGGTAATGATCAGTACACAAATCTCACTTGGCTCACGAAATTTTGTTCTTCTAGTATGAAGCTTTCGTCTACACTAGCAGTTTTTATATTTAGGTTTCCCTTTGTTCTCTCCTATTTAGATAGATGAATTTGGAACTCTAAATCCAACATGGTTTGTAGTAGCTCTTTGAAACTTGACAAAGTAAAGGAGTTCTCAGATTTGTCTCTATGGTTTGTTTCCTCTTCAAGTAGCCCTAGGCACAGACTGTGGAAAAGCACTTTCATTGAGAGGGGTTGCCAAGCTTCTAAGAAATAACGAGTTTCCGAAATACTAGCAAATATTTTTTCACCCAATCTTGATGATACTTGGTGGTAATGATCAGTACACAAATCCCACATGGCTCACGAAGTTTTGTTCTTCTAGGTTGAAGCGTTCGTCGACAGTAGAAGTTTTTATATTTAGGTTTCTCTCTGTTCTCTCCTATATAGATAGATGAATTTGGAACTCTTAATCCAACATGGTTTTAGTAGCTCTTTGAAACTTGACAAAAAAAAGGAGTTCTCACTTTTGTCTCCATGGTTTGTTTCCTCTTCAAGTAGCCCTAGGCACAGACTGTGGAAAAGCACTTTCATTGAGAGGGGTTGCCAAGCTTCTAAGAAATAACGAGTTTCCGAAATACCAGCAAATATTTTTTCACCCAATCTTGATGATACTTGTTGCTAATGATCAGTACCAAAATCCCACTTGGCTCACCAAATTTTGTTCTTCTAGGTTGAAGCGTTCGTCTACAGTAGCAGTTTTTATATTTAGGTTTTCCTCTGTTCTCTCATATATAGATAGATGAATTTGGAACTCTAAATCCAACATGGTTTGTAGTAGCTCTTTGAAACTTAACAAAATAAAGGAGTTCTCAGTTTTGTCTCTATGGATTGTTTCCTCTTCAAGTAGCCCTAGGCACAGACTGTGGAAAAGCACTTTCATTGAGAGGGGTTGCCAAGCTTCTAAGAAATAACGAGTTTCTGAAATACCAGCAAATATTTTTTCACCCAAATTTGATGATTCTTGGTGGTAATGATCAGTACACAAATCCCACTTGGCTCACGAAGTTTTGTTCTTCTAGTTTGAAATTTTCGTCTACAGTAGCAGTTTTTATATTTAGTTTACCTTCTGTTCTCTCCTATATAGATAGATGAATTTGGAACTCTAAATCCAACATGGCTTGTAGTAGCTCTTTGAAACTTGACAAAATAAAGGAGTTCTCAGTTTTGTCTCTATGGTTTGTTTCCTCTAAAAGTAGACCTAGGCACAGACTGTGGAAATCACTTTCATTGAGATGGGTTGCCAAACTTCTAAGAAATATCGAGTTTCCGAAATACCAGCAAATATTTTTTCACCCAATCTTGATGATACTTGGTGGTAATGATCAGTACACAAATCCCACTTGGCTCACCAAATTTTGTTCTTCTAGGTTGAAGCGTTCGTCTACAGTAGCAGTTTTTATATTTAAGTTTCCCTCGGTTCTCTCCTATATAGATAGATGAATTTGGAACTCTAAATCCAACACGGTTTGTAGTAGCACTTTGAAACTTGACAAAATAAAGGAGTTCTCAGATTTGTCTCTATGGTTTGTTTCCTCTTCAAGTAGCCCTAGGCACAGACTGTGGAAAGCAATTTCATTGAGAGGGGTTGCCAAGCTTCTAAGTAATAACGAGTTTCCGAAATACCAGCAAATATTTTTTCACCCAATCTTGATGATACTTGTTGCTAACAATCAGTACACATATCCCACTTGGCTCACCTAATTTTGTTCTTCTAGGTTGAAACATTCGTGTACAGTAGCAGTTTTTATATTTAGGTTTCCCTCTGTTCTCTCCTATACAGAGAGATGAATTTGGAACTCTAAATGCAACATGGTTTGTAGTAGCTCTTTGAAACTTGACAAAATAAAGGAGTTCTCAGTTTTGTCTCTATGGGTTGTTTCCTCTTCAAGTAGCCCTAGGCACAGACTGTGGAATGCACTTTCATTGAGATGGGTTGCCAAGCTTCTAAGAAATAACGAGTTTCCGAAATACCAGCAAATATTTTTTCACACAATGTTGTTGATACTTGGTGGTAATGATCAGTACACAAATCCCACTTGATTCACCAAATTTTGTTCTTCTAGGTTGAAGCGTTCGTCTACAGTAGCAGTTTTTATATTTAGGTTTCTCTCTGTTCTCTCCTATATAGATAGATGAATTTGGAACTCTAAATCCAACATGGTTTGTAGTAGCTCTTTGAAACTTGACAAAATAAAGGAGGTCTCAGATTTGTCTCTATGGTTTGTTTCCTCTTCAAGTAGCCCTAGGCACAGACTGTGGATAAGCACTTTCATTGAGAGGGGTTGCCAAGCTTCTAAAAAATAACGAGTTTCCGAAAACCAGCAAATATTTTTTCACCCAAATTTGATGATTCTTGGTGGTAACGATCAGTACACAAATGCCACTTGGCTCACGAAATTTTGTTCTTCTAGTTTGAAGCTTTCGTCTACAGTAGCAGTTTTTATATTTAGGTTTCCATTTGTTCTCTCCTTTTTAGATAGATGAATTTGGAACTCTAAATCCAACATGGTTTGTAGTAGCTCTTTGAAACTTGACAAAATATAGGAGTTCTCAGATTTGCCTCTATGGTTTGTTTCCTCTTCAAGTAGCCCTAGGCACAGACTATGGAAAAGCACTTACATTGAGAGGGGTTGCCAAGCTTCTAAGAAATAACGAGTTTCCGAAATACCAGCAAATATTTTTTCACCCAATATTGATGGTACTTGGTGGTAATGATCTGTACACAAATTCCTTTTGGCTCACCAAATTTTTTCTTCTAGGTTGAAGCGTTCGTCTACAGTAGCAGTTTTTATATTTAGGTTTCTCTCTGTTCTCTCCTATATAGATAGATGAATTTGGAACTCTAAATCCAACATGGTTTGTAGTAGCTCTTTGAAACTTGACAAAATAAAGGAGTTCTCAGATTTGTCTCTATGGTTTGTTTCCTCTTCAAAAAGCCCTAGGCACAGACTTTGGAAAAGCACTTTCATTGAGAGGGGTTGCCAAGCTTATAAGAAAAAACGAGTTTCCGAAATACCAGCTAATATTTTTTCACCCAATCTTGATGATACTTGGTGGTAATGATCAGTATACAAATCCCACTTGGCTTACCAAATTTTGTTCTTCTAGGTTGAAGCGTTCGTCTACAGTAGCAGTTTTTATATTTAGGTTTCCCTCTGTTCTCTCCTATATAGATAGATGAATTTGGAACACTAAATCCAACATGCTTTGTAGTAGCTCTTTGAAACTTGACAAAATAAAGGAGTTCTCAGTTTTGTCTCTATGATTTGGTTCCTCTTGAAGTAGCCCTAGGCACAGACTGTGGAAAAGCACTTTCATTGAGAGGGTTTGCCAAGCTTCTAAGAAATTACGAGTTTCTGAAATACCAGCAAATATTTTTTCACCCAATCATGATGATACTTGGTGGTAATCATCAGTACCCAAATCCCACTTGGCTCACCAAATTTTGTTCTTCTAGGAATAAGCATTCGTCTACAGTAGCAGTTTTTATATTTCATTCCCCTCTGTTCTCTCCTATATAGATAGATGAATTTGGAACTCTAAATCCAGCATGGTTTGTAGTACCTCTTTGAAACTTGACAAAATAAAGAACTTCCCTGTTTTGTCTCTATGGTTTTTTTCCTCTTCAAGTAGCCCTAGGAACTGACTGTGGAAAAGCACTTTCATTGAGATGGGTTGCCAAGCTTCTAAGAAATATCGAGTTTCCGAAATACCAGCAAATATTTTTTCACGCAAACTTGATGATACTTGGTGGTAATGATCAGTATACACATCCCACTTGGCTCACCAAATTTTGTTACTCTAGGATGAAGCATTCGTCTACAGTAGCAGTTTTTATATTTACGTTTCCCTCTGTTCTCTCCTATATAGATAGATGAATTTGGAACCCTAAATCCAGCATGGTATGTAGTAGCTCTCTGAAACTTGACAAAATAAAGAAGTTCTCAGTTTTGTCTCTATGGTTTGTTTCCTCTTCAAGTAGCCCTAGGCACAGACTGTGGAAAAGCACTTTCATTGAGAGGGGTTGCAAAGCTTATAAGAAATAACGAGTTACCGAAATACCAGCAAATATTTTTTCACCCAATCTTGATGGTACTTGGTGGTAATGATCAGTACACAAATCCCACTTTGCTCACCAAATTTTGTTTTTGTAGGTTGAAGTGTTCGTCTACAGTAGCAGTTTTTATATTTAGGTTTCCCTCTGTTCTCTCCTATATAGATAGATAAATTTGAAACTCTAAATCAGACATGGTTTGTAGTATCTCTTTGAAACTTGACAAAATAAAGGAGTTCTCAGTTTTGTCTCTATGGTTTGTTTACTCTTCAAGTAGCCATAGTCACAAACGGTGGAAAGCACTTTCATTGAGATGGGTTGCCAAGCTTATAAGAAATAACAAGTTTCCGAAATACCAGCAAATATTTTTTAACCCAATCTTGATGATACTTGGTGGTAATGATCAGTACACTAATGCCACTTGGCTCACCAAATTTTGTTCTTCTAGTTTGAAACGTTCCTCTACAGTAGCAGTTTTTATATTTAGGATTCCCTCTGTTCTCTCCTATATAGATAGATGAATTTGGAACTCTAAATCCAGCATGGTTTGTAGTAGCTCTTTGATACTTGACAAAATAAAGAACTTCCCTGTTTTGTCTCTATGGTTTGTTTCCTCTTCAAGTAGCCCTAGGAACTGACTGTGGAAAAGCACTTTCATTGAGATGGGTTGCAAAGCTTCTAAGAAATTTCGAGTTTCTGAAATACCAGCAAATATTTTTTCACCCAAACTTGATGATACTCTGTGGTAATGATCAGTACACAAATCCCACGTGGCTCACCAAATTTTGTTCTTCTAGGATTAAGCATTCGTCTACAGTAGCAGTTTTTATATTTAGGTTTCCCTCTGTTCTCTCCTATATAGATAGATGAATTTGGAACTCTAAATCCCACATGGTTTGTAGTAGCTCTCTGAAACTTGACAAAATAAAGGAGTTCTCAGTTTTCTATCTATGATTTGTTTCCTCTTCAAGTAGCCCTAGGCACAGACTGTGGAAAAGCACTTTCATTGAGAGGGGTTGCCAAGCTTCTAAAAAACTACGAGTTTCCGAAATACCAGCAAATATTTTTTAACCCAATCTTGATGATACTTGGTGGTAGTGATCAGTACACAAATCCCACTTGGCTCACCAAATTTTGTTCTTCTAGTTTGAAACGTTCCTCTACAGTAGCAGTTTTTATATTTATGTTTCTCTCTGTTCTCTCCTATATAGATAGATGAATTTGGAACTCTAAATCCAACATGGTTTGTAGTAGCTCTTTGAACCTTGACAAAATAAAGGAGTTCTCAGTTTTGTCTCTATGGTTTGTTTCCTCTTCAAGTAGCCCTAGGCACAGACTGTGGAAAAGCACTTTCATTGAGATGGGTTGAAAAGCTTCTAAGAATTAACGAGTTTAGGAAATACCAGCAAATATTTTTTCACCCAATCTTGATGATACTTGGTGGTAATGATCAGTACACAAGTCCCACTTGGCTCACCAAATTTTGTTCTTCTAGGTTGAAGCTTTCATCTACAGTAGCAGTTTTTATATTTAGGTTTCCCTCTGTTCTTTCCTATATAGATAGATGAATTTGGAACTCTAAATTCAACATGGTTTGTAGTAGCATTTTGAAACTTGACAAAATAAAGGAGTTCTCAGTTTTGTCTCTATGGTTTGTTTCCTCTTCAAGTAGCCCTAGGCACAGACTGTGGAAAGAACTTTCATTGAGATGGGTTGCCAAGCTTCTAAGAAATAACGAGTTTCCGAAATACCAGCAAATATTTTTTCACACAATGTTGTTGATACTTGGTGGTAATGATCAGTACACAAATCCTACTTGGCTCACCAAATTTTGTTCTTCTAGGTTGAAGCGTTCGTCTACAGTAGCAGTTTTTATATTTAGGTTTCTCTCTGTTCTCTCCTATATAGATAGATGAATTTGGAACTCTAAATCCAACATGGTTTGTAGTAGCTCTTTGAAACTTGACAAAATAAAGGAGGTCACAGATTTGTCTCTATGGTTTGTTTCCTCTTCAAGTAGCCCTAGGCACAGACTGTGGATAAGCACTTTCATTGAGAGGGGTTGCCAAAATTCTAAGAAATAACGAGTTTCCGAAAACCAGCAAATATTTTTACACCCAAATTTGATGATTCTTGGTGGTAACGATCAGTACACAAATGCCACTTGGCTCACGAAATTTTGTTCTTCTAGTTTGAAGCTTTCGTCTACAGTAGCAGTTTTTATATTTAGGTTTCCATTTGTTCTCTCCTTTTTAGATAGATGAATTTGGAACTCTAAATCCAACATGGTTTCTAGTAGCTCTTTGAAACTTGACAAAATATAGGAGTTCTCAGATTTGCCTCTATGGTTTGTTTCCTCTTCAAGTAGCCCTAGGCACAGACTGTGGAAAAGCACTTTCATTGAGAGGGGTTGCCAAGCTTATAAGAAAAAACGAGTTTCCGAAATACCAGCTAATATTTTTTCACCCAATCTTGATGATACTTGGTGGTAATGATCAGTATACAAATCCCACTTGGCTTACCAAATTTTGTTCTTCTAGGTTGAAGCGTTCGTCTACAGTAGCAGTTTTTATATTTAGGTTTCCCTATGTTCTCTCCTATATAGATAGATGAATTTGGAACTCTAAATCCAACATGGTTTGTAGTACCTCTTTGAAACTTGACAAAATAAAGGAGTTCTCAGTTTTGTCTCTTTGGTTTGTTTCCTCTTCAAGTAGCCCTAGGCATAGACTGTGGAAAAGCACATTCATTGAGATGGGTTGCCAAGCTTCTAAGAAATAACGAGTTTCCAAAATACAAGCAATTATTTTTTCACCCAATCTTGATGATACTAGGTGGTAATGATCAGTACCCAAATCCCACTTGCCTCACCAAATTTTCTTCTTCTAGAATGAAGCATTCGTCTACATTAGCAGTTTTTATATTTCGTTCCCCTCTGTTCTCTCCTATATAGATAGATGAATTTGGAACTCTAAATCCAGCATGGTTTGTAGTAGCTCTTTGAAACTTGACAAAATAAAGAATTTCCCTGTTTTGTCTCTATGGTTTATTTCCTCTTCAAGTAGCCCTAGGAACAGACTGTGGAAAAGCACATTCATTGAGATGGGTTGCCAAGCTTCTAAGAAATATCGAGTTTCCGAAATACCAGCAAATATTTTTTCACCCAAACTTGATGATACTTGGTGGTAATGATCAGTACAAAAATCCCACTTGGCTCAGCAAATTTTGTTCTTCTAGGATGAAGCATTCGTCTACAGTAGCAGTTTTTATATTTAGTTTTCTCTCTGTTCTCTCCTATATAGATAGATGAATTTGGAACTCTAAATCCAACATGGTTTGTAGTAGCTCTTTGAAATTTGACAAAATAAAGGAGTTCTCAGTTTTGTCTCTATGGTTTGTTTACTCTTCAAGTAGCCCTAGTCACAGACGGTGGAAAAGCACATTCATTGAGATGGGTTGCCAAGCTTATAAGAAATAACAAGTTTCCGAAATACCAGCAAATATTTTTTAACCCAATCTTGATGATACTTGGTGGTAATGATTAGTACACAAATCGCACTTGGCTCACCAAATTTTGTTCTTCTAGGTTGAAACGTTCGTCTACAGTAGCAGTTTGTATATTTAGGTTTCTCTCTGTTCTCTCCTATATAGATAGATGAATTTGGAACTCTAAATCCAACATGGTTTGTAGTAGCTCTTTGAAACTTGACAAAATAAAGGAGTTCTCAGTTTTGTCTCTATGGTTTGTTTCCTCTTCAAGTAGCCCTAGGCATAGACTGTGGAAAAGCACTTTCATTGAGAGGGGTTGCCAATCTTCTAAGAAATTACGAGTTTCCGAAATACCAGCAAATATTTTTTCACCCAATCTTGATGATACTTGGTGGTAATGATCGGTACACAAATCCCACTTAGCTCACCAAATTTTGTTCTTCTAGGTTGAAGCGTTCGTCTACAGTAGCAGTTTTTATATTTAGGTTTCCCTCTGTTCTCTCCTATATAGATAGATGAATTTGGAACTTTAATCCAACATGCTATGTAGTAGCTCTTTGAAACTTGACAAAATAAAGGAGTTCTCAGTTTTGTCTTTATGTTTTGTTTCCTATTCAAGTAGCCCTATGCACAGACTGTGGAAAAGCACTTTCATTGAGAGGGGTTGCCAAGCTTCTAAGAAATAACGAGTTTCCGAAATACCAGCAAATATTTTTCACCCATACTTGATGATACTTGTTGCTAATTATCAGTACACAAATCCCACTTGGCTCACCAAATTTAGTTCTTCTAGGTTGAAGCGTTTGTGTACAGTAGCACTTTTTATATTTGTGTTTCTCTCTCTTCTCTCCTATATAGATAGATGAATTTGGAACTCTAAATCCAACATGGTTTGTAGTAGCTCTTTGAAACTTGACAAAATAAAGGAGTTTTCAGTTTTGTCTCTATGGTTTGTTTCCTCTTCAAGTAGCCCTAGGCACAGACTGTGGAAAAGCACTTTCATTGAGAGTGGTTGCCAGGCTTCTAAGAAATTACAAGTTTCCGAAATACCAGCAAATATTATTTCACCCAGTCTTGATGATACTTGGTGGTAATGATCAGTACACAAATCCCACTTTGCTCACCAAATTTTGTTCTTCTAGGTTGAAGCATTCGTCAACAGTAGCAGTTTTTATATTTAGGTTTCACTCTGTTCTCTCCTATTTAGATAGATGAATTTGGAACTCTAAATCCAACTGGTTTTTAGTAGCTCTTTGAAACTTGACAAAATAAAGGAGTTCTCAGTTTTGTCTCTATGGTTTGTTTCCTCTTCAAGTATCCCTAGGCACAGATTGTGGAAAAGCACTTTCATTGAGAGGGATTGCCAAGCTTCTAAAATTAACTAGTTTTCGAAATACCAGCAAATATTTTTTCAGCCAAACTTGATGATCCCTGTTGCTGATGATCAGTACACAAATCCCAATTGGCTCACCAAATTCTGTTCTTCTAGGTTGAAGCGTTCGTCTACAGTAGCAGTTTTTATATTTAGGTTTCCCTCTGTTCTCTCATATATAGATAGATGAATTTGGAACTCTAAATCCAACATGGTTTGTAGTAGCTCTTTGAAACTTGACAAAATAAAGAAGTTCTCAGTTTTGTCTCTAAGGTTTGTTTCCTCTTCAAGTTGCCCTAGGCACAGACTGTGGAAAAGCACTTTCATTGAGATGGGTTGCCAAGCTTCTAAGAAATATCGAGTTTCCGAAATACCAGCAAATATTTTTTCACCCAAACTTGATGATACTTGGTGGTAATGATCAGTACAAAAATCCCACTTGGCTCAGCAAATTTTGTTCTTCTAGGATGAAGCATTCGTCTACAGTAGCAGTTTTTATATTTAGTTTTCTCTCTGTTCTCTCTTATATAGATAGATGAATTTGGAACTCTAAATCCAACATGGTTTGTAGTAGCTCTTTGAAACTTGACAAAATAAAGGAGTTCTCAGTTTTGTCTCTATGGTTTTATTTCCTCTTCAAGTAGCCCTAGCACAGACTGTGGAAAAGCACTTTCATTGAGTGGTGTTGCCAAGCTTCTAAGAAATTACGAATTTCCGAAATACCAGCAAATATTTTTTCAACCAATCGTGATGTTACTTGGTCGTAATGATCAGCACACAAATCCCACTTGGCTCACCAAATTTTGTTCTTATAGTTTGAAGCGTTCGTCTACAGTAGCAGTTTTTATATTTAGTTTTCCCTCTGTTCTCTCCTATATAGATAGATGAATTTGGAACTCTAAATACAACATGGTTTGTAGTAGCTCTTTGAAACTTGACAAAATAATGGTTTTCTCAGTTTTTTCTCTATGGTTTGTTTCCTCTTCAAGAAGCCCTAGGCACACACTGTGGAAAAGCACTTTCATTGAGAGGGGTTGCCATGCTTCTAAGAAATAACGAGTTTCCGAAATACCAGCATATATTTTTTCACGCAATCTTGATGATACTCGTTGCTAATGATCAGTACACAAATCCCACTTGGCTTAACAAATTTTGTTCTTCTAGTTTGAAGCGTTCGTCTACAGTAGCAGTTTTTATATTTAGGTTTCCCTCTGTTCTCTCCTATATAGATACATGAATTTGGAACTCTAAATCCAACACGGTTTGTAGTAGCTCTTTGAAACTTGACAAAATCAAGGAGTTCTCAGTTTTCTCTCTATGGTTTGTTTCCTCTTCAAGTAGCCTTAGGCACAGACTGTGGAAAAGCACTTTCATTGAGAGTGGTTGCCAGGCTTCTAAGAAATTACAAGTTTCCGAAATACCAGCAAATATTATTTCACCCAGTCTTGATGATACTTGGTGGTAATGATCAGTACACAAATCCCACTTTGCTCACCAAATTTTGTTCTACTAGGTTGAAGCATTCGTCTACAGTAGCAGTTTTTATATATAGGTTTCATTCTGTTCTCTCCTATTTAGATAGATGAATTTGGAACTCTAAATTCAACATGGTTTTTAGTAGCTCTTTGAAACTTGACAAAATAAAGGAGTTTTCAGTTTTGTCTCTATGGTTTGTTTCCTCTTCAAGTAGCCCTAGGCACAGACTGTGGAAAAGCACTTTCATTTATAGGGGTTGCCATGCTTCTAAGAAATAACGAGTTTCTGAAATACCAGCAAATATTTTTTCAGCCAATCTTGATGATACCTGTTGCTGATGATCAGTACACAAATCCCACTTGGCTCACCAAATTCTGTTCTTCTAGGTTGAAGCGTTCGTCTACAGTAGCAGTTTTTATATTTAGGTTTCCCTCTGTTCTCTCCTATATAGATAGATGAATTTGGAACTCTAAATCCAACATGGTTTGTAGTAGCTCTTTGAAACTTGACAAAATAAAGGAGTTCTCAGTTTTGTCTCTATGGTTTGTTTCCTCTTCAAGTAGCCCTAGGCACAGACTGTGTAAAAGCACCTTCAATGAGAGGGGTTGCCAAGCTTCTAAGAAATTACGGGTTTCCGAAATACCAGCAAATATTTTTTAACCCAATCTTGATGATACTTGGTGGTAATGATCAGTACACAAATCCCACTTGGCTCACCAAATTTTGTTCTTCTAGGTTGAAGCTTTCGTCTACAGTAGCAGTTTTTATATTTAGGTTTCCCTCTGTTCTCTCCTATATAGATAGATGAATTTGGAACTCTAAATCCAACATGGTTTGTAGTAGCTCTTTGAAACTTGACAAAATAAAGGAGTTCTCAGTTTTGTCTCTATGGTTTGTTTCCTCTTCAAGTAGCCCTAGGCACAGACTGTGGAAAGCACTTTCATTGAGATGGGTTGCCAAGCTTCTAAGAAATAACGAGTTTCCAAAATACCAGCAAATATTTTTTCACCCAATCTTGATGATACTTGGTGGTAATGATCAGTACACAATTCCCACTTGGCTCACCAAATTTTGTTCTTCTAGCTTGAAACGTTGGTCTACAATAGCAGTTTTTATATTTAGGTTTCCCTCTGTTCTCTCCTATATAGATTGAAGAATTTGGAACACTAAATCCAACAGGGTTTATAGTAGCTCTTTGAAACTTGACAAAATAAAAAAGTTCTCAGTTTTCTCTCTATGGTTTGTTTCTTCTTCAAGTAGCCCTAGGCACAGACTGTGGAAAAGCACTTTCATTGAGAGTGGTTGCCAGGCTTCTAAGAAATTACAAGTTTCCGAAATACCAGCAAATATTTTTTTCACCCAATCTTGATGATTCTTGGTGGTAATGATCAGTACACAATTCCCACTAGGCTCACCAAATTTTGTTCTTCTAGGTTGAAGCGTTCGTCTACAGTAGCTGTTTTTATATTTAGGTTTCTCTCTGTTCTCTCCTATATAGATAGATGAATTTAGAACTCTAAATCCAACATGGATTGTAGTAGCTCTTTGAAACTTGACAAAATAAAGGAGTTCTCAGTTTTGTCTCTATGGATTGTTTCCTCTTCAAGTAGCCCTAGGCACAGACTGTGGAAAAGCACTTTCATTGAGAGGGGTTGCCAAGCTTTTAAGAAATAACGAGTTTCCGAAATACCAGCAAAAATTTTTTCACCCAATCTTGATGTTACTTGGTCGTAATGATCAGTACACAAATCCCACTTGGCTCACCAAATTTTGTTCTTCTAGGTTGAAGCGTTCGTCTACAGTAGCAGTTTTTATATTTAGGTTTCCCTCTGTTCTCTCCTATATAGATAGATGAATTTGGAACTCTAAATCCAACATGGATTGTAGTAGCTCTTTGAAGCTTGACAAAAATAAGTAGTTCTCAGTTTTGTCTCTATGGTTTGTTTCCTCTTCAAGTAGCTCAATGCACAGACTGTGGAAAAGCACTTTCATTGAGAGGGGTTGCCAAGGTTCTAAGAAATAACGAGTTTCCGAAATACCAGCAAATATTTTTTCAACCAATCGTGATGATACTTGGCGGTAATGATCAGTACACAATTCTCACTTGGCTCACCAAATATTGTTCTTCTAGGTTGAAGCGTTCGTCTACAGTAGCAGTTTTTATATTTAGGTTTCCCTCTGTTCTCTCCTATATAGATAGATGAATTTGGAACTTTAATCCAAGATGCTATGTAGTAGCTCTTTGAAACTTGACAAAATAAAGGAGTTCTCAGTTTTGTCTTTATGTTTTGTTTCCTATTCAAGTAGCCCTATGCACAGACTGTGGAAAAGCACTTTCATTGAGAGGGGTTGCCAAGCTTCTAAGAAATAACGAGTTTCCGAAATACCAGCAAATATTTTTTCACCCATACTTGATGATACTTGTTGCTAATTATCAGTACACAAATCCCACTTGGCTCACCAAATTTAGTTCTTCTAGGTTGAAGCGTTCGTGTACAGTAGCACTTTTTATATTTGTGTTCCTCTCTGTTCTCTCCTATATAGATAGATGAATTTGGAACTCTAAATCCAACATGGTTTGTAGTAGCTCTTTGAAACTTGACAAAATAAAGGAGTTTTCAGTTTTCTCTCTATGGTTTGTTTCCTCTTCAAGTAGCCCTAGGCACAGACTGTGGAAAAGCACTTTCATTGAGAGTGGTTGCCAGGCTTCTAAGAAATTACAAGTTTCCGAAATACCAGCAAATATTATTTCACCCAGTCTTGATGATACTTGGTGGTAATGATCAGTACACAAATCCCACTAGGCTCACCAAATTTTGTTCTTCTAGGTTGAAGCATTCGTCAACAGTAGCAGTTTTTATATTTAGGTTTCACTCTGTTCTCTCCTATTTAGATAGATGAATTTGGAACTCTAAATCCAACTGGTTTTTAGTAGCTCTTTGAAACTTGACAAAATAAAGGAGTTCTCAGTTTTGTCTCTATGGTTTGTTTCCTCTTCAAGTAGCCCTAGGCACAGATTGTGGAAAAGCACTTTCATTGAGAGGGATTGCCAAGCTTCTAAAAATAACTAGTTTTCGAAATACCAGCAAATATTTTTTCAGCCAATCTTGATGATACCTGTTGCTGATGATCAGTACACAAATCCCAATTGGCTCACCAAATTCTGTTCTTCTAGGTTGAAGCGTTCGTCTACAGTAGCAGTTTTTATATTTAGGTTTCCCTCTGTTCTCTCATATATAGATAGATGAATTTGGAACTCTAAATCCAACATGGTTTGTAGTAGCTCTTTGAAACTTGACAAAATAAAGAAGTTCTCAGTTTTGTCTCTAAGGTTTGTTTCCTCTTCAAGTAGCCCTAGGCACAGACTGTGGAAAAGCACTTTCATTGAGATGGGTTGCCAAGCTTCTAAGAAATATCGAGTTTCCGAAATACCAGCAAATATTTTTTCACCTAAACTTGATGATACTTGGTGGTAATGATAAGTACAAAAATCCCACTTGGCTCAGCAAATTTTGTTCTTCTAGGATGAAGCATTCGTCTACAGTAGCAGTTTTTATATTTAGTTTTCTCTCTGTTCTCTCCTATATAGATAGATGAATTTGGAACTCTAAATCCAACATGGTTTGTAGTAGCTCTTTGAAATTTGACAAAATAAAGGAGTTCTCAGTTTTGTCTCTATGGTTTTATTTCCTCTTCAAGTAGCCCTAGCACAGACTGTGGAAAAGCACTTTCATTGAGTGGTGTTGCCAAGCTTCTAAGAAATTACGAATTTCCGAAATACCAGCAAATATTTTTTCCACCAATCGTGATGTTACTTGGTCGTAATGATCAGCACACAAATCCCACTTGGCTCACCAAATTTTGTTCTTATAGTTTGAAGCGTTCGTCTACAGTAGCAGTTTTTATATTTAGTTTTCCCTCTGTTCTCTCCTATATAGATAGATGAATTTGGAACTCTAAATACAACATGGTTTGTAGTAGCTCTTTGAAACTTGACAAAATAATGGTTTTCTCAGTTTTTTCTCTATGGTTTGTTTCCTCTTCAAGAAGCCCTAGGCACACACTGTGGAAAAGCACTTTCATTGAGAGGGGTTGCCATGCTTCTAAGAAATAACGAGTTTCCGAAATACCAGCATATATTTTTTCACGCAATCTTGATGATACTCGTTGCTAATGATCAGTACACAAATCCCACTTGGCTCAACAAATTTTGTTCTTCTAGTTTGAAGCGTTCGTCTACAGTAGCAGTTTTTATATTTAGGTTTCCCTCTGTTCTCTCCTATATAGATACATGAATTTGGAACTCTAAATCCAACACGGTTTGTAGTAGCTCTTTGAAACTTGACAAAATAAAGGAGTTCTCAGTTTTCTCTCTATGGTTTGTTTCCTCTTGAAGTAGCCTTAGGCACAGACTGTGGAAAAGCACTTTCATTGAGAGTGGTTGCCAGGCTTCTAAGAAATTACAAGTTTCCGAAATACCAGCAAATATTATTTCACCCAGTCTTGATGATACTTGGTGGTAATGATCAGTACACAAATCCCACTTTGCTCACCAAATTTTGTTCTACTAGGTTGAAGCATTCGTCTACAGTAGCAGTTTTTATATATAGGTTTCATTCTGTTATCTCCTATTTAGATAGATGAATTTGGAACTCTAAATACAACATGGTTTTTAGTAGCTCTTTGAAACTTGACAAAATAAAGGAGTTTTCAGTTTTGTCTCTATGGTTTGTTTCCTCTTCAAGTAGCCCTAGGCACAGACTGTGGAAAAGCACTTTCATTTAGAGGGGTTGCCATGCTTCTAAGAAATAACGAGTTTCTGAAATACCAGCAAATATTTTTTCAGCCAATCTTGATGATACCTGTTGCTGATGATCAGTACACAAATCCCACTTGGCTCACCAAATTCTGTTCTTCTAGGTTGAAGCGTTCGTCTACAGTAGCAGTTTTTATATTTAGGTTTCCCTCTGTTCTCTCCTATATAGATAGATGAATTTGGAACTCTAAATCCAACATGGTTTGTAGTAGCTCTTTGAAACTTGACAAAATAAAGGAGTTCTCAGTTTTGTCTCTATGGTTTGTTTCCTCTTCAAGTAGCCCTAGGCACAGACTGTGGAAAAGCACTTTCATTGAGAGGGGTTGCCAAGCTTCTAAGAAATTACGAGTTTCCGAAATACCAGCAAATATTTTTTCACCCAATCTTGATGATACTTGGTGGTATTGATCAGTACACAAATCCCACTTGGCTCACCAAATTCTGTTCTTCTAGGTTGAAGCGTTCGTCTACAGTAGCAGTTTTTATATTTAGGTTTCCCTCTGTTCTCTCCTATATAGATAGATGAATTTGGAACTCTAAATCCAACATGGTTTGTAGTAGCTCTTTGAAACTTGAAAAATAAAGGAGTTCTCAGTTTTGTCTCTATGGTTTGTTTCCTCTTCAAGTAGCCCTAGGCACAGACTGTGGAAAGCACTTTCATTGAGATGGGTTGCCAAGCTTCTAAGAAATAACGAGTTTCCAAAATACCAGCAAATATTTTTTCACCCAATCTTGATGATACTTGGTGGTAATGATCAGTACACAAATCCCACTTGGCTCACCAAATTTTGTTCTTCTAGCTTGAAACGTTGGTCTACAATAGCAGTTTTTATATTTAGGTTTCCCTCTGTTCTCTCCTATATAGATAGAAGAATTTGGAACACTAAATCCAACAGGGTTTATAGTAGCTCTTTGAAACTTGACAAAATAAAAAAGTTCTCAGTTTTCTCTCTATGGTTTGTTTCTTCTTCAAGTAGCCCTAGGCACAGACTGTGGAAAAGCACTTTCATTGAGAGTGGTTGCCAGGCTTCTAAGAAATTACAAGTTTCCGAAATACAGCAAATATTTTTTCACCCAATCTTGATGTTACTTGGTCGTAATGATCAGTACACAAATCCCACTTGGCTCACCAAATTTTGTTCTTCTAGGTTGAAGCGTTCGTCTACAGTAGCAGTTTTTATATTTAGGTTTCCCTCTGTTCTCTCCTATATAGATAGATGAATTTGGAACTCTAAATCCAACATGGTTTGTAGTAGCTCTTTGAAACCTGACAAAATAAAGGAGTTCTCAGTTTTGTCTCTATGGTTTGTTTCCTCTTCAACTAGCCCTAGGCACAGACTGTGGAAAAGCACTTTCATTGAGAGGGGTTGCCAAGCTTCTAAGAAATTACGAGTTTCCGAAATACCAGCAAATATTTTTTCACCCAATCTTGATGATACTTGGTGGTATTGATCAGTACACAAATCCCACTTGGCTCACCAAATTTTGTTCTTCTAGGTTGAAGCGTTCGTCTACAGTAGCAGTTTTTATATTTAGGTTTCCCTCTGTTCTCTCCTATATAGATAGATGAATTTGGAACTCTAAATCCAACATGGTTTGTAGTAGCTCTTTGAAACTTGACAAAATAAAGGAGTTCTGAGTTTTGTATCTATGGTTTGTTTCCTCTTCAAGTAGCCCTAGGCACAGACTGTGGAAAAGCACTTTCATTGAGAGGGGTTGCCAAGCTTTTAAGAAATAACGAGTTTCCGAAATACCAGCAAAAATTTTTTCACCCAATCTTGATGTTACTAGGTCGTAATGATCAGTACACAAATCCCACTGGGCTCACCAAATTTTGTTCTTCTAGGTTGAAGCGTTCGTCTACAGTAGCAGTTTTTATATTTAGGTTTCCCTGTGTTCTCTCTTATATAGATAGATGAATTTGGAACTCTATATCCAACATGGTTTGTAGTAGCTCTTTGAAACTTGACAAAATAAAGGAGTTCTCAGTTTTGTCTCTATGGTTTGTTTCCTCTTCAAGTAGCCCTAGGCACAGACTGTGGAAAAGCACTTTCATTGATGGGTTGCCAAGCTTCTAAGAAATAACGAGTTTCCGAAATACCAGCAAATATTTTTTCACCCAAATTTGATGATTCTTGGTGGTAATGATCAGTACACAAATCCCACTTGGCTCACGAAATTTTGTTCTTCTAGTTTGAAGTTTTCGTCTACAGTAGCAGTTTTTACATTTAGGTTTCCCTCTGTTCTCTCCTATATAGATAGATGAATTTGGAACTCTAAATCCAACATGGTTTGTAGTAGCTCTTTGAAACTTGAAAAAATAAAGGAGTTCTCAGTTTTGTCTCAGTGGTTTGTTACCTCTTAAAGTAGACCTAGGCACAGACTGTGGAAAGCACTTTCATTGAGAGGGGTTGCCAAGCTTCTAAGAAATAACGAGTTTCCGAAATACCAGCAAGTATTTTTTCAACCAATCTTGATGATTCTTGGTGGTAACGATCAGTACTCAAATCCCACTTGGCTTACCAAATTTTGTTCTTCTAGGTTGAAGCGTTCGTCTACAGTAGCAGTTTTATATTTAGGTTTCCCTCTTTTCTCTCCTATATAGGTAGATGAATTTGGAACTCTAAATCCAACATGGTTTGTAGTAGCTCTTTGAAATTTGACAAAATAAAGGAGTTCTCAGTTTTATCTCTATGGTTTGTTACCTCTTAAAGTAGCCCCAGGCACAGACTGTGGAAAGCACTTTCATTGAGATGGGTTGCCAACCTTCTAAGAAATAACGAGTTTCCGAAATACCAGCAAATATTTTTTCACCCAATCTTGATGATACTTGGTGGTAATGATCAGTACACAAATCCCACTTTTCACCAAATTTTGTTCTTCTATGTTGAAGCGTTCGTCTACAGTAGCAGTTTTTATATTTAGGTTTCTCTCTGTTCTCTCCTATATAGATAGATGAATTTGGAACTCTAAATCCAACATGGTTTGTAGTAGCTCTTTGAAACTTGACAAAATAAAGGAGTTCTCAGATTTTTCTCTCTGGTTTGTTTCCTCTTCAAGTACCCCTAGGCACAGACTGTGGAAAAGCACTTTCATTGAGATGGGTTGCCAAGCTTCTAAGAAATAACGAGTTTCCGAAATACAAGCAATTATTTTTTCACCCAATCTTGATGATACTAGGTGGTAATGATCAGTACACAAATCCCACTTGGCTCACCAAATTATGTTCTTCTAGGTTGAAGCGTTCTTCTACAGTAGCAGTTTTTATATTTAGGTTTCCCTCTGTTCTCTCCTATATAGATAGATGAATTTGGAACTCTAAATCCAACATGGTTTGTAGTACCTCTTTGAAACTTGACAAAATAAAGGAGTTCTCAGTTTTGTCTCTTTGGTTTGTTTCCTCTTCAAGTAGCCCTAGGCATAGACTGTGGAAAAGCACATTCATTGAGATGGGTTGCCAAGCTATTAAGAAATAACGAGTTTCCAAAATACAAGCAATTATTTTTTCACCCAATCTTGATGATACTAGGTGGTAATGATCAGTACCCAAATCCCACTTGCCTCACCAAATTTTCTTCTTCTAGAATGAAGCATTCGTCTACATTAGCAGTTTTTATATTTCGTTCCCCTCTGTTCTCTCCTATATAGATAGATGAATTTGGAACTCTAAATCCAGCATGGTTTGTAGTAGCTCTTTGAAACTTGACAAAATAAAGAATTTCCCTGTTTTGTCTCTATGGTTTATTTCCTCTTCAAGTAGCCCTAGGAACAGACTGTGGAAAAGCACATTCATTGAGATGGGTTGCCAAGCTTCTAAGAAATATCGAGTTTCCGAAATACCAGCAAATATTTTTTCACCCAAACTTGATGATACTTGGTGGTAATGATCAGTACAAAAATCCCACTTGGCTCAGCAAATTTTGTTCTTCTAGGATGAAGCATTCGTCTACAGTAGCAGTTTTTATATTTAGTTTTCTCTCTGTTCTCTCCTATATAGATAGATGAATTTGGAACTCTAAATCCAACATGGTTTGTAGTAGCTCTTTGAAATTTGACAAAATAAAGGAGTTCTCAGTTTTGTCTCTATGGTTTGTTTACTCTTCAAGTAGCCCTAGTCACAGACGGTGGAAAAGCACATTCATTGAGATGGGTTGCCAAGCTTATAAGAAATAACAAGTTTCCGAAATACCAGCAAATATTTTTTAACCCAATCTTGATGATACTTGGTGGTAATGATTAGTACACAAATCGCACTTGGCTCACCAAAATTTTGTTCTTCTAGGTTGAAACGTTCGTCTACAGTAGCAGTTTGTATATTTAGGTTTCTCTCTGTTCTCTCCTATATAGATAGATGAATTTGGAACTCTAAATCCAATATGGTTTGTAGTAGCTCTTTGAAACTTGACAAAATAAAGGAGTTCTCAGTTTTGTCTCTATGGTTTGTTTCCTCTTCAAGTAGCCCTAGGCATAGACTGTGGAAAAGCACTTTCATTGAGAGGGGTTGCCAATCTTCTAAGAAATTACGAGTTTCCGAAATACCAGCAAATATTTTTTCACCCAATCTTGATGATACTTGGTGGTAATGATCGGTACACAAATCCCACTTAGCTCACCAAATTTTGTTCTTCTAGGTTGAAGTGTTCGTCTACAGTAGCAGTTTTTATATTTAGGTTTCCCTCTGTTCTCTCCTATATAGATAGATGAATTTGGAACTTTAATCCAACATGCTATGTAGTAGCTCTTTGAAACTTGACAAAATAAAGGAGTTCTCAGTTTTGTCTTTATGTTTTGTTTCCTATTCAAGTAGCCCTATGCACAGACTGTGGAAAAGCACTTTCATTGAGAGGGGTTGCCAAGCTTCTAAGATATAACGAGTTTCCGAAATACCAGCAAATATTTTTTCACCCATACTTAATGATACTTGTTGCTAATTATCAGTACACAAATCCCACTTGGCTCACCAAATTTAGTTCTTCTAGGTTGAAGCGTTCGTGTACAGTAGCACTTTTTATATTTGTGTTTCTCTCTGTTCTCTCCTATATAGATAGATGAATTTGGAACTCTAAATCCAACATGGTTTGTAGTAGCTCTTTGAAACTTGACAAAATAAAGGAGTTCTCAGTTTTGTCTTTATGTTTTGTTTCCTATTCAAGTAGCCCTATGCACAGACTGTGGAAAAGCACTTTCATTGAGAGGGGTTGCCAAGCTTCTAAGATATAACGAGTTTCCGAAATACCAGCAAATATTTTTTCACCCATACTTAATGATACTTGTTGCTAATTATCAGTACACAAATCCCACTTGGCTCACCAAATTTAGTTCTTCTAGGTTGAAGCGTTCGTGTACAGTAGCACTTTTTATATTTGTGTTTCTCTCTGTTCTCTCCTATATAGATAGATGAATTTGGAACTCTAAATCCAACATGGTTTGTAGTAGCTCTTTGAAACTTGACAAAATAAAGGAGTTTTCAGTTTTCTCTCTATGGTTTGTTTCCTCTTCAAGTAGCCCTAGGCACAGACTGTGGAAAAGCACTTTCATTGAGAGTGGTTGCCAGGCTTCTAAGAAATTACAAGTTTCCGAAATACCAGCAAATATTATTTCACCCAGTCTTGATGATACTTGGTGGTAATGATCAGTACACAAATCCCACTTTGCTCACCAAATTTTGTTCTTCTAGGTTGAAGCATTCGTCAACAGTAGCAGTTTTTATATTTAGGTTTCACTCTGTTCTCTCCTATTTAGATAGATGAATTTGGAACTCTAAATCCAACTGGTTTTTAGTAGCTCTTTGAAACTTGACAAAATAAAGGAGTTCTCAGTTTTGTCTCTATGGTTTGTTTCCTCTTCAAGTAGCCCTAGGCACAGATTGTGGAAAAGCACTTTCATTGAGAGGGATTGCCAAGCTTCTAAAAATAACTAGTTTTCGAAATACCAGCAAATATTTTTTCAGCCAATCTTGATGATACCTGTTGCTGATGATCAGTACACAAATCCCAATTGGCTCACCAAATTCTGTTCTTCTAGGTTGAAGCGTTCGTCTACAGTAGCAGTTTTTATATTTAGGTTTCCCTCTGTTCTCTCATATATAGATAGATGAATTTGGAACTCTAAATCCAACATGGTTTGTAGTAGCTTTTTGAAACTTGACAAAAATAAAGGAGTTCTCAGTTTTGTCTCTATGGTTTGTTTCCTCTTCAAGTAGCCCTAGGCACAGACTGTGGAAAAGCACTTTCATTGAGATGGGTTGCCAAGCTTCTAAGAAATATCGAGTTTCCAAAATACCAGCAAATATTTTTTCACCCAAACTTGATGATACTTGGTGGTAATGATCAGTACAAAAACCCACTTGGCTCAGCAAATTTTGTTCTTCTAGGATGAAGCATTCGTCTACAGTAGCAGTTTTTATATTTAGTTTTCTCTCTGTTCTCTCCTATAAAGATAGATGAATTTTGAACTCTAAATCCAACATGGTTTGTAGTAGCTCTTTGAAATTTGACAAAATAAAGGAGTTCTCAGTTTTGTCTCTATGGTTTTATTTCCTCTTCAAGTAGCCCTAGCACAGACTGTGGAAAAGCACTTTCATTGAGTGGTGTTGCCAAGCTTCTAAGAAATTACGAATTTCCGAAATACCAGCAAATATTTTTTCACCCAATCTTGATGTTACTTGGTCGTAATGATCAGCACACAAATCCCACTTGGCTCACCAAATTTTGTTCTTATAGTTTGAAGCGTTCGTCTGCAGTAGCAGTTTTTATATTTAGTTTTCCCTCTGTTCTCTCCTATATAGATAGATGAATTTGGAACTCTAAATACAACATGGTTTGTAGTAGCTCTTTGAAACTTGACAAAATAATGGTTTTCTCAGTTTTTTCTCTATGGTTTGTTTCCTCTTCAAGAAGCCCTAGGCACACACTGTGGAAAAGCACTTTCATTGAGAGGGGTTGCCATGCTTCTAAGAAATAACGAGTTTCCGAAACACCAGCATATATTTTTTCACGCAATCTTGATGATACTCGTTGCTAATGATCAGTACACAAATCCCACTTGGCTCAACAAATTTTGTTCTTCTAGTTTGAAGCGTTCGTCTACAGTAGCAGTTTTTATATTTAGGTTTCCCTCTGTTCTCTTCTATATAGATACATGAATTTGGAACTCTAAATCCAACACGGTTTGTAGTAGCTCTTTGAAACTTGACAAAATAAAGGAGTTCTCAGTTTTCTCTCTATGGTTTGTTTCCTCTTCAAGTAGCCTTAGGCACAGACTGTGGAAAAGCACTTTCATTGAGAGTGGTTGCCAGGCTTCTAAGAAATTACAAGTTTCTGAAATACCAGCAAATATTATTTCACCCAGTCTTGATGATACTTGGTGGTAATGATCAGTACACAAATCCCACTTTGCTCACCAAATTTTGTTCTACTAGGTTGAAGCATTCGTCTACAGTAGCAGTTTTTATATATAGGTTTCATTCTGTTCTCTCCTATTTAGATAGATGAATTTGGAACTCTAAATTCAACATGGTTTTTAGTAGCTCTTTGAAACTTGACAAAATAAAGGAGTTTTCAGTTTTGTCTCTATGGTTTGTTTCCTCTTCAAGTAGCCCTAGGCACAGACTGTGGAAAAGCACTTTCATTTAGAGGGGTTGCCATGCTTCTAAGAAATAACGAGTTTCTGAAATACCAGCAAATATTTTTCAGCCAATCTTGATGATACCTGTTGCTGATGATCAGTACACAAATCCCACTTGGCTCACCAAATTCTGTTCTTCTAGGTTGAAGCGTTCGTCTACAGTAGCAGTTTTTATATTTAGGTTTCCCTCTGTTCTCTCCTATATAGATAGATGAATTTGGAACTCTAAATCCAACATGGTTTGTAGTAGCTCTTTGAAACTTGACAAAATAAAGGAGTTCTCAGTTTTGTCTCTATGGTTTGTTTCCTCTTCAAGTAGCCCTAGGCACAGACTGTGTAAAAGCACCTTCAATGAGAGGGGTTGCCAAGCTTCTAAGAAATTACGGGTTTCCGAAATACCAGCAAATATTTTTTAACCCAATCTTGATGATACTTGGTGGTAATGATCAGTACACAAATCCCACTTGGCTCACCAAATTTTGTTCTTCTAGGTTGAAGCGTTCGTCTACAGTAGCAGTTTTTATATTTAGGTTTCCCTCTGTTCTCTCCTATATAGATAGATGAATTTGGAACTCTAAATCCAACATGGTTTGTAGTAGCTCTTTGAAACTTGACAAAATAAAGGAGTTCTCAGTTTTGTCTCTATGGTTTGTTTCCTCTTCAAGTAGCCCTAGGCACAGACTGTGGAAAGCACTTTCATTGAGATGGGTTGCCAAGCTTCTAAGAAATAACGAGTTTCCAAAATACCAGCAAATATTTTTTCACCCAATCTTGATGATACTTGGTTTTAATGATCAGTACACAATTCCCACTTGGCTCACCAAATTTTGTTCTTCTAGCTTGAAACGTTGGTCTACAATAGCAGTTTTTATATTTAGGTTTCCCTCTGTTCTCTCCTATATAGATAGAAGAATTTGGAACACTAAATCCAACAGGGTTTATAGTAGCTCTTTGAAACTTGACAAAATAAAAAAGTTCTCAGTTTTCTCTCTATGGTTTGTTTCTTCTTCAAGTAGCCCTAGGCACAGACTGTGGTAAAGCACTTTCATTGAGAGTGGTTGCCAGGCTTCTAAGAAATTACAAGTTTCCGAAATACCAGCAAATATTTTTTCACCCAATCTTGATGATTCTTGGTGGTAATGATCAGTACACAATTCCCACTAGGCTCACCAAATTTTGTTCTTCTAGGTTGAAGCGTTCGTCTACAGTAGCAGTTTTTATATTTAGGGTTCTATCTGTTCTCTCCTATATAGATAGATGAATTTGGAAATCTATATCCAACATGGTTTGTAGTAGCTCTTTGAAACTTGACAAAATAAAGGAGTTCTCAGTTTTGTCTCTATGGTTTGTTTCCTCTTCAAGTAGCCCTAGGCACAGACTGTGGAAAAGCACTTTCATTGAGAGGGGTTGAAAAGCTTTTAAGAAATAACGAGTTTCCGAAATAAAAGCAAAAATTTTTTCACCCAATCTTGATGTTACTCGGTCGTAATGATCAGTACACAAATCCCACTTGGCTCACCAAATTTTGTTCTTCTAGGTTGAAGCGTTCGTCTACAGTAGCAGTTTTTATATTTAGGTTTCCCTCTGTTCTCTCCTATATAGATAGATGAATTTGGAACTCTAAATCCAACATGGTTTGTAGTAGCTCTTTGAAACTTGACAAAATAAAGGAGTTCTCAGTTTTGTCTCTATGGTTTGTTTCCTCTTCAACTAGCCCTAGGCACAGACTGTGGAAAGCACTTTCATTGAGATGGGTTGCCAAGCTTCTAAGAAATAACGAGTTTCCAAAATACCAGCAAATATTTTTTCACCCAATCTTGATGATACTTGGTGGTAATGATCAGTACACAAATCCCACTTGGCTCACGAAATTTTGTTCTTCTAGCTTGAAACGTTGGTCTACAATAGCAGTTTTTATATTTAGGTTTCCCTCTGTTCTCTCCTATATAGATATAAGAATTTGGAACACTAAATCCAACAGGGTTTATAGTAGCTCTTTGAAACTTGACAAAATAAAGGAATTCTCAGTTTTCTCTCTACGGTTTGTTTCCTCTTCAAGTAGCCCTAGGCACAGACTGAAGAAAAGCACTTTCATTGAGAGTGGTTGCCAGGCTTTCAAGAATTACAAATTTCCGAAATACCAGCAAATATTTTTCACCCAATCTTGATGATACTAGGTGGTAATGATCAGTACACAAATCCCACTTGGCTCACCAAATTTTGTTCTTCTAGGTTGAAACGTTCGTTTACAGTAGCAGTTTTTATATTTAGGTTTCTCTCTGTTTTCTCCTATATCGATAGATGAATTTGGAACTCTTAATCCAACATAGATTGTAGTAGCTCTTTGAAACTTGACAACATAAAGGAGTTCTCAGTTTTGTCTCTATGGTTTGTTTCCTCTTCAAGTAGCCCTAGGCACAGACTGTGGAAAAGCACTTTCATTGAGAGGGGTTGCCAAGCTTTTAAGAAATAACGAGTTTCCGAAATACCAGCAAAAATTTTTTCACCCAATCGTGATGATTCTTGGTGGTAATGATCAGTACACAGATCCCACTTGGCTCACCAAATTTTGTTCTTCTAGGTTGAAGCGTTCGTCTACAGTAGCAGTTTTTATATTTAGGTTCCCTCTGTTCACTCCTATATAGATAGATGAATTTGGAACTCTAAATCCAACATGGTTTGTAGTAGCTCTTTGAAACTTGACAAAATAAAGGAGTTCTGAGTTTTGTCTCTATGGTTTGTTTCCTCTTCAAGTAGCCCTAGGCACAGACTGTGGAAATGCACTTTCATTGAGAGGGGTTGCCAAGCTTCTAAGAAATAACGAGTTTCCGAAATACCAGCAAATATTTTTTCAGCCAATCTTGAAGATAGTTGGTGGTAATGATCAGTACACAAATCCCACTTGGCTCACCAAATTTTGTTCTTCTAGGTTGAAGCGTTCGTCTACAGTAGCAGTTTTTATATTTAGGGTTCTATCTGTTCTCTCCTATATAGATAGATGAATTTGGAAATCTATATCCAACATGGTTTGTAGTAGCTCTTTGAAACTTGACAAAATAAAGGAGTTCTCAGTTTTGTCTCTATGGTTTGTTTCCTCTTCAAGTAGCCCTAGGCACAGACTGTGGAAAAGCACTTTCATTGAGAGGGGTTGCCAAGCTTCTAAGAAATTACGAGTTTCCGAAAAACCAGCAAATATTTTTTCACCCAATCTTGATGATACTTGGTGGTAATGATCAGTACACAAATCCCACTTGCCTCACCAAATTTTGTTCTTCTAGGTTGAAGCGTTCGTCTACAGTAGCAGTTTTTAATTTAGGTTTCCCTCTGTTCTCTCCTATATAGATAGATGAATTTGGAACTCTAAATCCAGCATGGTTTGTAGTAGCTCTTTTAAACTTGACAAAATAAAGGAGTTCTCAGTTTTGTCTCTATGGTTTGTTTCCTCTTCAAGTAGCCCTAGGCACAGACTGTGGAAAGCACTTTCACGGAGCGTGGTTACCAATTTCTAAGAAATTAAAAGTTTCCGAAACACCAGCAATATTTTTTCACAAAATCTTGATGATACTAGGTGTTAATGATCAGTACACTAATCCCACTTGGCTCACCAAATTTTGTTCTTCTAGGTTGAAACGTTCGTTTACAGTAGCAGTTTTTATATTTAGGTTTCTCTCTGTTCTCTCCTATATCGATAGATGAATTTGGAACTCTAAATCCAGCATGGTTTGTAGTAGCTCTTTGAAACTTGACAACATAAAGGAGTTCTCAGTTTTGTCTCTATGGTTTGTTTCCTCTTCAAGTAGCCCTAGGCACAGACTGTGGAAAAGCACTTTTATTGAGAGTGGTTGCCAAGCTTCTAAGAAATTACAAGTTTCCGAAACACCAGCAAATATTTTTTCACCCAATCTTGATGATACTTGGTGGTAATGATCAGTACACTAATCCCACTTGGCTCACCAAATTTTGTTCTTCTAGTTTGAAGCGTTCGTCTACAGTAGCAGTTTTTATATTTAGGTTCCCTCTGTTCACTCCTATATAGATAGATGAATTTGGGACTCTAAATCCAACATGGTTTGCAGTAGCTCTTTGAAACTTGACAAAATAAAGGAGTTCTCAGTTTTGTCTCTATGGTTTGTTTCCTCTTCAAGTTGCCCTAGGCACAGACTGTGGAAAGCACTTTCATTGAGATGTGTTACCAAGCTTCTAAGAAATAACGAGTTTCCAAAATACCAGCAAATATTTTTTCACCCAATCTTGATGATACTTGGTGATAATGATCAGTACACAAATCCCACATGGCTCACCAAATTTTGTTCTTCTAGTTTGAAGCTTTCCTCTACAGTAGCAGTTTTTATATTTAGGTTTCCCTCTGTTCTCTCCTATATAGATAGATGAATTTGGAACTCTAAATTCAACATGGTTTGTAGTAGCTCTTTGAAACTTGACAAAATAAAGGAGTTCTCAGTTTTGTCTCTATGGTTTGTTTCCTCTTAAAGTAGCCCTAGGCACAGACTGTGGAAAGCACTTTCATTGAGATGGGTTGCCAAGCTTCTAAGAAATAACGAGATTCCCAAATACCAGCAAATATTTTTTCACCCAATCTTGATGATACTTGGTGGTAATGATCAGTACACTAATCCCACTAGGCTCACCAAGTTTTGTTCTTCTAGGTTGAAGCGTTCGTCTACAGTAGCAGTTTTTATATTTAGGTTCCCTCTGTTCACTCCTATATAGATAGATGAATTTGGAACTCTAAATCCAACATGGTTTGTAGTAGCTCTTTGAAACTTGACAAAATAAAGGAGTTCTGAGTTTTGTCTCTATGGTTTGTTTCCTCTTCAAGTAGCCCTAGGCACAGACTGTGGAAAAGCACTTTCATTGAGAGGGGTTGCCAAGCTTCTAAGAAATAACGAGTTTCCGAAATACCAGCAAATATTTTTTCAGCCAATCTTGAAGATAGTTGGTGGTAATGATCAGTACACAAATCCCACTTGGCTCACCAAATTTTGTTCTTCTAGGTTGAAGCGTTCGTCTACAGTAGCAGTTTTTATATTTAGGGTTCTATCTGTTCTCTCCTATATAGATAGATGAATTTGGAACTCTATATCCAACATGGTTTGTAGTAGCTCCTTGAAACTTGACAAAATAAAGGAGTTCTCAGTTTTGTCTCTATGGTTTGTTTCCTCTTCAAGTAGCCCTAGGCACAGACTGTGGAAAAGCACTTTCATTGAGAGGGGTTGCCAAGCTTCTAAGGAATTACGAGTTTCCGAAAAACCAGCAAATATTTTTTCACGCAATCTTGATGATACTTGGTGGTAATGATCAGTACACAAATCCCACTTGCCTCACCAAATTTTGTTCTTCTAGGTTGAAGCGTTCGTCTACAGTAGCAGTTTTTATATTTAGGTTTCCCTCTGTTCTCTCCTATATAGATAGATGAATTTGGAACTCTAAATCCAGCATGGTTTGTAGTAGCTCTTTGAAACTTGACAAAATAAAGGAGTTCTCAGTTTTGTCTCTATGGTTTGTTTCCTCTTCAAGTAGCCCTAGGCACAGACTGTGGAAAGCACTTTCACGGAGCGTGGTTACCAATTTCTAAGAAATTAAAAGTTTCCGAAACACCACCAATATTTTTTCACAAAATCTTGATGATACTAGGTGGTAATGATCAGTACACTAATCCCACTTGGCTCACCAAATTTTGTTCTTCTAGGTTGAAACGTTCGTTTACAGTAGCAGTTTTTATATTTAGGTTTCTCTCTGTTCTCTCCTATATCGATAGATGAATTTGGAACTCTAAATCCAGCATGGTTTGTAGTAGCTCTTTGAAACTTGACAAAATAAAGGAGTTCTGAGTTTTGTCTCTATGGTTTGTTTCCTCTTCAAGTAGCCCTAGGCACAGACTGTGGAAAAGCACTTTTATTGAGAGTGGTTGCCAAGCTTCTAAGAAATTACAAGTTTCCGAAACACCAGCAAATATTTTTTCACCCAATCTTGATGATACTTGGTGGTAATGATCAGTACACTAATCCCACTTGGCTCACCAAATTTTGTTCTTCTAGTTTGAAGCGTTCGTCTACAGTAGCAGTTTTTATATTTAGGTTCCCTCTGTTCACTCCTATATAGATAGATGAATTTGGGACTCTAAATCCAACATGGTTTGCAGTAGCTCTTTGAAACTTGACAAAATAAAGGAGTTCTCAGTTTTGTCTCTATGGATTGTTTCCTCTTCAAGTTGCCCTAGGCACAGACTGTGGAAAGCACTTTCATTGAGATGTGTTACCAAGCTTCTAAGAAATAACGAGTTTCCAAAATACCAGCAAATATTTTTTCACCCAATCTTGATGATACTTGGTGATAATGATCAGTACACAAATCCCACATGGCTCACCAAATTTTGTTCTTCTAGTTTGAAGCTTTCCTCTACAGTAGCAGTTTTTATATTTAGGTTTCCCTCTGTTCTCTCCTATATAGATAGATGAATTTGGAACTCTAAATTCAACATGGTTTGTAGTAGCTCTTTGAAACTTGACAAAATAAAGGAGTTCTCAGTTTTGTCTCTATGGTTTGTTTCCTCTTAAAGTAGCCCTAGGCACAGACTGTGGAAAGCACTTTCATTGAGATGGGTTGCCAAGCTTCTAAGAAATAACGAGATTCCCAAATACCAGCAAATATTTTTTATCCCAATCTTGATGATACTTGGTGGTAATGATCAGTACACTAATCCCACTAGGCTCACCAAGTTTTGTTCTTCTAAGTTGAAGCGTTCGTCTACAGTAGCAGTTTTTATATTTAGGTTTCCCTCTGTTCTCTCCTCTATAGATAGATGAATTTGGAACTCTAAATCCAACATGGATTGTAGTAGCTCTTTGAAACTTGACAAAATAAAGGAGTTCTCAGTTTTGTCTCTATGGTTTGTTTCCTCTTCAAGTAGCCCTAGGCACAGACTGTGGAAAGCACTTTCACGGAGCGTGGTTACCAATTTCTAAGAAATTAAAAGTTTCCGAAACACCAGCAATATTTTTTCACAAAATCTTGATGATACTAGGTGGTAATGATCAGTACACTAATCCCACTTGGCTCACCAAATTTTGTTCTTCTAGGTTGAAACGTTCGTTTACAGTAGCAGTTTTTATATTTAGGTTTCTCTCTGTTCTCTCCTATATCGATAGATGAATTTGGAACTCTAAATCCAGGATGGTTTGTAGTAGCTCTTTGAAACTTGACAAAATAAAGGAGTTCTGAGTTTTGTCTCTATGGTTTGTTTCCTCTTCAAGTAGCCCTAGGCACAGACTGTGGAAAGCACTTTTATTGAGAGTGGTTGCCAAGCTTCTAAGAAATTACAAGTTTCCGAAACACCAGCAAATATTTTTTCACCCAATCTTGATGATACTTGGTGGTAATGATCAGTACACTAATCCCACTTGGCTCACCAAATTTTGTTCTTCTAGTTTGAAGCGTTCGTCTACAGTAGCAGTTTTTATATTTAGGTTCCCTCTGTTCACTCCTATATAGATAGATGAATTTGGGACTCTAAATCCAACATGGTTTGCAGTAGCTCTTTGAAACTTGACAAAATAAAGGAGTTCTCAGTTTTGTCTCTATGGTTTGTTTCCTCTTCAAGTTGCCCTAGGCACAGACTGTGGAAAGCACTTTCATTGAGATGTGTTACCAAGCTTCTAAGAAATAACGAGTTTCCAAAATACCAGCAAATATTTTTTCACCCAATCTTGATGATACTTGGTGATAATGATCAGTACACAAATCCCACATGGCTCACCAAATTTTGTTCTTCTAGTTTGAAGCTTTCCTCTACAGTAGCAGTTTTTATATTTAGGTTTCCCTCTGTTCTCTCCTATATAGATAGATGAATTTGGAACTCTAAATTCAACATGGTTTGTAGTAGCTCTTTGAAACTTGACAAAATAAAGGAGTTCTCAGTTTTGTCTCTATGGTTTGTTTCCTCTTAAAGTAGCCCTAGGCACAGACTGTGGAAAGCACTTTCATTGAGATGGGTTGCCAAGCTTCCAAGAAATAACGAGATTCCCAAATACCAGCAAATATTTTTTCACCCAATCTTGATGATACTTGGTGGTAATGATCAGTACACTAATCCCACTAGGCTCACCAAGTTTTGTTCTTCTAAGTTGAAGCGTTCGTCTACAATAGCAGTTTTTATATTTAGGTTTCCCTCTGTTCTCTCCTCTATAGATAGATGAATTTGGAACTCTAAATCCAACATGGATTGTAGTAGCTCTTTGAAACTTGACAAAATAAAGGAGTTCTCAGTTTTGTCTCTATGGTTTGTTTCCTCTTCAAGTAGCCCTAGGCACAGACTGTGGAAAGCACTTTCACGGAGCGTGGTTACCAATTTCTAAGAAATTAAAAGTTTCCGAAACACCAGCAATATTTTTTCACAAAATCTTGATGATACTAGGTGGTAATGATCAGTACACTAATCCCACTTGGCTCACCAAATTTTGTTCTTCTAGGTTGAAACGTTCGTTTACAGTAGCAGTTTTTATATTTAGGTTTCTCTCTGTTCTCTCCTATATCGATAGATGAATTTGGAACTCTAAATCCAGCATGGTTTGTAGTAGCTCTTTGAAACTTGACAAAATAAAGGAGTTCTGAGTTTTGTCTCTATGGTTTGTTTCCTCTTCAAGTAGCCCTAGGCACAGACTGTGGAAAAGCACTTTTATTGAGAGTGGTTGCCAAGCTTCTAAGAAATTACAAGTTTCCGAAACACCAGCAAATATTTTTTCACCCAATCTTGATGATACTTGGTGGTAATGATCAGTACACTAATCCCACTTGGCTCACCAAATTTTGTTCTTCTAGTTTGAAGCGTTCGTCTACAGTAGCAGTTTTTATATTTAGGTTCCCTCTGTTCACTCCTATATAGATAGATGAATTTGGGACTCTAAATCCAACATGGTTTGCAGTAGCTCTTTGAAACTTGACAAAATAAAGGAGTTCTCAGTTTTGTCTCTATGGTTTGTTTCCTCTTCAAGTTGCCCTAGGCACAGACTGTGGAAAGCACTTTCATTGAGATGTGTTACCAAGCTTCTAAGAAATAACGAGTTTCCAAAATACCAGCAAATATTTTTTCACCCAATCTTGATGATACTTGGTGATAATGATCAGTACACAAATCCCAAATGGCTCACCAAATTTTGTTCTTCTAGTTTGAAGCTTTCCCCTACAGTAGCAGTTTTTATATTTAGGTTTCCCTCTGTTCTCTCCTATATAGATAGATGAATTTGGAACTCTAAATTCAACATGGTTTGTAGTAGCTCTTTGAAACTTGACAAAATAAAGGAGTTCTCAGTTTTGTCTCTATGGTTTGTTTCCTCTTAAAGTAGCCCTAGGCACAGACTGTGGAAAGCACTTTCATTGAGATGGGTTGCCAAGCTTCTAAGAAATAACGAGATTCCCAAATACCAGCAAATATTTTTTCACCCAATCTTGATGATACTTGGTGGTAATGATCAGTACACTAATCCCACTAGGCTCACCAAGTTTTGTTCTTCTAAGTTGAAGCGTTAGTCTACAGTAGCAGTTTTTATATTTAGGTTTCCCTCTGTTCTCTCCTATATAGATAGATGAATTTGGAACTCTAAATCCAACATGGTTTGTAGTAGCTCTTTGAAACTTGACAAAATAAAGGAGTTCTGAGTTTTGTCTCTATGGTTTGTTTCCTCTTCAAGTAGCCCTAGGCACAGACTGTGGAAAAGCACTTTCATTGAGAGGGGTTGCCAAGCTTCTAAGAAATAACGAGTTTCCGAAATACCAGCAAATATTTTTTCAGCCAATCTTGAAGATTGTTGGTGGTAATGATCAGTACACAAATCCCACTTGGCTCACCAAATTTTGTTCTTCTAGGTTGAAGCGTTCGTCTACAGTAGCAGTTTTTATATTTAGGGTTCTATCTGTTCTCTCCTATATAGATAGATGAATTTGGAACTCTATATCCAACATGGTTTGTAGTAGCTCTTTGAAACTTGACAAAATAAAGGAGTTCTCAGTTTTGTCTCTATGGTTTGTTTCCTCTTCAAGTAGCCCTAGGCACAGACTGTGGAAAAGCACTTTCATTGAGAGGGGTTGCCAAGCTTCTAAGAAATTACGAGTTTCCGAAAAACCAGCAAAAATTTTTTCACCCAATCTTGATGATACTTGGTGGTAATGATCAGTACACAAATCCCACTTGCCTCACCAAATTTTGTTCTTCTAGGTTGAAGCGTTCGTCTACAGTAGCAGTTTTTATATTTAGGTTTCCCTCTGTTCTCTCCTATATAGATAGATGAATTTGGAACTCTAAATCCAGCATGGTTTGTAGTAGCTCTTTGAAACTTGACAAAATAAAGGAGTTCTCAGTTTTGTCTCTATGGTTTGTTTCCTCTTCAAGTAGCCCTAGGCACAGACTGTGGAAAGCATTTTCACGGAGCGTGGTTACCAATTTCTAAGAAATTAAAAGTTTCCGAAACACCAGCAATATTTTTTCACAAAATCTTGATGATACTAGGTGGTAATGATCAGTACACTAATCCCACTTGGCTCACCAAATTTTGTTCTTCTAGGTTGAAACGTTCGTTTACAGTAGCAGTTTTTATATTTAGGTTTCTCTCTGTTCTCTCCTATATCGATAGATGAATTTGGAACTCTAAATCCAGCATGGTTTGTAGTAGCTCTTTGAAACTTGACAACATAAAGGAGTTCTCAGTTTTGTCTCTATGGTTTGTTTCCTCTTAAAGTAGCCCTAGGCACAGACTGTGGAAAAGCACTTTTATTGAGAGTGGTTGCCAAGCTTCTAAGAAATTACAAGTTTCCGAAACACCAGCAAATATTTTTTCACCCAATCTTGATGATACTTGGTGGTACTGATCAGTACACTAATCCCACTTGGCTCACCAAATTTTGTTCTTCTAGTTTGAAGCGTTCGTCTACAGTAGCAGTTTTTATATTTAGGTTCCCTCTGTTCACTCCTATATAGATAGATGAATTTGGGACTCTAAATCCAACATGGTTTGCAGTAGCTCTTTGAAACTTGACAAAATAAAGGAGTTCTCAGTTTTGTCTCTATGGTTTGTTTCCTCTTCAAGTTGCCCTAGGCACAGACTGTGGAAAGCACTTTCATTGAGATGTGTTACCAAGCTTCTAAGAAATGACGAGTTTCCAAAATACCAGCAAATATTTTTTCACCCAATCTTGATGATACTTGGTGATAATGATCAGTACACAAATCCCACATGGCTCACCAAATTTTGTTCTTCTAGTTTGAAGCTTTCCTCTACAGTAGCAGTTTTTATATTTAGGTTTCCCTCTGTTCTCTCCTATATAGATAGATGAATTTGGAACTCTAAATTCAACATGGTTTGTAGTAGCTCTTTGAAACTTGACAAAATAAAGGAGTTCTCAGTTTTGTCTCTATGGTTTGTTTCCTCTTCAAGTAGCCCTAGGCACAGACTGTGGAAAGCACTTTCATTGAGATGGGTTGCCAAGCTTCTAAGAAATAACGAGATTCCCAAATACCAGCAAATATTTTTTCACCCAATCTTGATGATACTTGGTGGTAATGATCAGTACACTAATCCCACTAGGCTCACCATGTTTTGTTCTTCTAAGTTGAAGCGTTCGTCTACAGTAGCAGTTTTTATATTTAGGTTTCCCTCTGTTCTCTCCTCTATAGATAGATGAATTTGGAACTCTAAATCCAACATGGATTGTAGTAGCTCTTTGAAACTTGACAAAATAAAGGAGATCTCAGTTTTGTCTCTATGGTTTGTTTCCTCTTCAAGTAGCCCTAGGCACAGACTGTGGAAAGCACTTTCACGGAGCGTGGTTACCAATTTCTAAGAAATTAAAAGTTTCCGAAACACCAGCAATATTTTTTCACCCAATCTTGATGATACATGGTGGTAATGATCAGTACACAAATCCCACTTGGCTCACCAAATTTTCTTCTTCTAGGTTGAAGCGTTCGTCTACAGTAGCAGTTTTTATATTTAGGTTTCCCTCTGTTCTCTCCTATATAGATAGATGAATTTGGAACTCTAAATCCAACATGGTTTGTTGTAGCTCTTTGAAACTTGACAAAATAAAGGAGTTCTCAGTTTTGTCTCTATGGTTTGTTTCCTCTTCAGGTAGCCCTAGGCACAGACTGTGGAAAGCACTTTAATTGAGAGGGGTTGCCAAGCTTCTACGAAATAACGAGTTTCCGAAATACCAGCAAATATTTTTTCACCCAATCTTGATGATACTTGGTGGTAATGATCAGTACACAAATCCCACTTGGCTCACCAAATTTTGTTCTTCTAGGTTGAAGCGTTCGTCTACAGTAGCAGTTTTTATATTTAGGTTTCCCTCTGTTCTCTCCTATATACATAGATGAATTTGGAACTTTAAATCCAACATGGTTGGTAGTAGCTCTTTGAAACTTGACAAAATAAAGGAGTTCTCAGTTTTGTCTCTATGGTTTGTTTCCTCTTCAAGTAGCCCTAGGCACAGAGTGTGGAAAAGCACTTTCATTGAGAGGGGTTGCCAAGCTTCTAAGAAATTACGAGTTTCCGAAAAACCAGCAAATATTTTTTCACCCAATCTTGATGATACATGGTGGTAATGATCAGTAAACAAATCCCACTTTGCTCACCAAATTTTGTTCCGCTAGGTTGAAGCATTCGTCTACAGTAGCAGTTTTTATATATAGGTTTCATTCTGTTCTCTCCTATTTAGATAGATGAATTTGGAACTCTAAATCCAACATGGTTTTTTTAGCTCTTTGAAACTTGACAAAATAAAGGAGTTCTCAGTTTTGTCTCTATTGGTTGTTTCCTCTTCAAGTAGCCCTAGGCACAGACTGTGGAAAAGCACTTTCATTGAGAGGGGTTGCCAAGCTTCTAAGAAATAACGAGTTTCCGAAATACCAGCAAATATTTTTTCAGCCAATCTTGATGATACCTGTTGCTGATGATCAGTACACAAATCCCACTTGGCTCACCTAATTCTGTTCTTCTAGGTTGAAGCGTTCGTCTACAGTAGCAGTTTTTATATTTAGGTTTCCCTCTGTTCTCTCCTATATAGATAGATGAATTTGGAACTCTAAATCCAACATGGTTTGTTGTAGCTCTTTGTAACTTGACAAAATAAAGGAGTTCTCAGTTTTGTCTCTAAGGTTTGTTTTCTTTTCAAGTAGCCCTAGGCACAGACTGTGGAAAAGCACTTTCATTGAGAGGGGTTGCCAAGCTTCTAAGAAATTACGAGTTTCCGAAATACCAGCAAATATTTTTTCACCCAATCTTGATGATACTTGGTGGTAATGATCAGTACACAAATACCACTTAGCTCACCATATTTTGTTCTTCTAGGTTGAAGCGTTCGTCTACAGTAGCAGTTTTTATATTTAGATTTCCCTCTGTTCTCTCCTATATAGATCGATGAATTTGGAACTCTAAATCCAACATGGTTTGTAGTAGCTCTTTGAAACTTGACAAAATAAAGGAGTTCTCAGTTTTGTCTCTATGGTTTGTTTCCTCTTCAAGTAGCCCTAGGCACAGACTGTGGAAAGCACTTTAATTGAGAGGGGTTACCAAGCTTCTACGAAATAACGAGTTTCCGAAATACCAGCAAATATTTTTTCAGCCAATCTTGATGATACCTGTTGCTGATGATCAGTACACAATCCCACTTGGCTCACTAAATTTTGTTCTTCTAGGTTGAAGCGTTCGTCTACAGTAGCAGTTTTTATATTTAGGTTTCCCTCTGTTCTCTCCTATATACCTAGATGAATTTGGAACTCTAAATCCAACACGGTTGGTAGTAGCTCTTTGAAACTTGACAAAATAAAGGAGTTCTCAGTTTTGTCTATATGGTTTGTTTCCTCTTCAAGTAGCCCTAGGCACAGACTGTGGAAAAGCACTTTCATTGAGACGGGTTGCCAAGCTTCTAAGAAATTACGAGTTTCCGAAAAACCAGCAAATATTTTTTCACCCAATCTTGATGATACATGGTGGTAATGATCAGTAAACAAATCCCACTTTGCTCACCAAATTTTGTTCTGCTAGGTTGAAGCATTCGTCTACAGTAGCAGTTTTTATATATAGGTTACATTCTGTTCTCTCCTATTTAGATAGATGAATTTGGAACTCTAAATCCAACATGGTTTTTTTAGCTCTTTGAAACTTGACAGAATAAAGGAGTTCTCAGTTTTGTCTCTATTGGTTGTTTCCTCTTCAAGTAGCCCTAGGCACAGACTGTGGAAAAGCACTTTCATTGAGAGGGGTTGCCAAGCTTCTAAGAAATAACGAGTTTCCGAAATACCAGCAAATATTTTTTCAGCCAATCTTGATGATACCTGTTGTTCATGATCAGTACACAAATCCCACTTGGCTCACCAAATTCTGTTCTTCTAGGTTGAAGCTTTCGTCTACAGTAGCAGTTTTTATATTTAGGTTTCCCTCTGTTCTCTCCTATATAGATAGATGAATTTGGAACTCTAAATCCAACATGGTTTGTAGTAGCTCTTTGAAACTTGACAAAATAAAGGAGTTCTCAGTTTTGTCTCTATGGTTTGTTTCCTCTTCAAGTAGCCCTAGGCACAGACTGTGGAAAAGCACTTTCATTGAGAGGGGTTGCCAAGCTTCTAAGAAATAAAGATTCCGAAATACCAGCAAATATTTTTTCAGCCAATCTCGATGATACCTGTTGCTGATGATCAGTACACAAATCCCACTTGGCTCACCAAATTTTCTTCTTCTAGGTTGAAGCGTTCGTCTACAGTAGCAGTTTTTATATTTAGGTTTCCCTCTGTTCTCTCCTGTATAGATAGATGAATTTGGAACTCTAAATCCAACATGGTTTGTAGTAGCTCTTTGAAAATTGACAAAATAAAGGAGTTCTCAGTTTTGTCTCTATGGTTTGTTTCCTCTTCAAGTAGCCCTAGGCACAGACTGTGGAAAAGCACTTTCATTGAGAGGGGTTGCCAAGCTTCTAAGAAATTACGAGTTTCCGAAATACCAGCAAATATTTTTTCACCCAATCTTGATGATACATGGTGGTAATGATCAGTACAGAAATCCCACTTGGCTCACCAAATTTTCTTCTTCTAGGTTGAAGCGTTCGTCTACAGTAGCAGTTTTATATTTAGGTTTCCCTCTGTTCTCTCCTGTATAGATTGATTAATTTGGAACTCTAAATCGAACATGGTTTGTAGTAGCTCTTTGAAAATTGACAAAATAAAGGAGTTCTCAGTTTTGTCTCTATGGATTGTTTCCTCTTCAAGTAGCCCTAGGCACAGACTGTGGAAAAGCACTTTCATTGAGAGGGGTTGCCAGCTTCTAAGAAATTACGAGTTTCCGAAATACCAGCAAATATTTTTTCACCCAATCTTGATGATACTTGGTGTTAATGATCAGTACACAAATCCCGCTTGGCTCACCAAATTTTGTTCTTCTAGGTTGAAGCGTTCGTCTACAGTAGCAGTTTTTATATATAGGTTTCATTCGGTTCTCTCCTATTTAGATAGATGAATTTGGAACTCTAAATCCAACATGGTTTGTAGTAGCTCTTTGAAACTTGACAAAATAAAGGAGTTCTCAGTTTTGTCTCTATGGTTTGTTTCCTCTTCAAGTAGCCCTAGGCACAGACTGTGGAAAGCACTTTAATTGAGAGGGGTTGCCAAGCTTCTACGAAATAACGAGTTTCCGAAATACCAGCAAATATTTTTTCAGCCAATCTTGATGATACTTGGTGGTAATGATCAGTACACAAATCCCACTTGGCTCACCAAATTTTGTTCTTTAGGTTGAAGCGTTCGTCTACAGTAGCAGTTTTTATATTTAGGTTTCCCTCTGTTCTCTCCTATATACATAGATGAACTTGGAACTCTAAATCCAACATGGTTGGTAGTAGCTCTTTGAAACTTGACAAAATAAAGGAGTTCTCAGTTTTGTCTCTATGGTTTGTTTCCTCTTCAAGTAGCCCTAGGCACAGACTGTGGAAAAGCACTTTCATTGAGAGGGGTAGACAAGCTTCTAAGAAATTACGAGTTTCCGAAAAACCAGCAAATATTTTTTCACCCAATCATGATGATACATGGTGGTAATGATCAGTAAACAAATCCCACTTTGCTCACCAAATTTTGTTCTGCTAGGTTGAAGCATTCGTCTACAGTAGCAGTTTTTATATATAGGTTTCATTCTGTTCTCTCCTATTTAGATAGATGAATTTGGAACTCTAAATCCAACATGGTTTTTTTAGCTCTTTGAAACTTGACAAAATAAAGGAGTTCTCAGTTTTGTCTCTATGGATTGTTTCCTCTTCAAGTAGCCCTAGGCACAGACTGTGGAAAAGCACTTTCATTGAGAGGGGTTGCCAAGCTTCTAAGAAATTACGAGTTTCCGAAATACCAGCAAATATTTTTCACCCAATCTTGATGATACTTGGTGGTAATGATCAGTACACAAATCCCACCTTGCTCACCAAATTTTGTTCTTCTAGGTTGAAGCGTTCGTCTACAGTAGCAGTTTTTATATTTAGGTTTCCCTCTGTTCTCTCCTATATACATAGATGAATTTGGAACTCTAAATCCAACATGGTTGGTAGTAGCTCTTTGAAACTTGACAAAATAAAGGAGTTCTCAGTTTTGTCTCTATGGTTTGTTTCCTCTTCAAGTAGCCCTAGGCACAGACTGTGGAAAAGCACTTTCATTGAGAGGGGTTGCCAAGCTTCTAGGAAATTACGAGTTTCCGAAATACCAGCAAATATTTTTTCACCCAATCTTGATGATACTTGGTGGTAATGATCAGTAAACAAATCCCACTTTGCTCACCAAATTTTGTTCTGCTAGGTTGAAGCATTCGTCTACAGTAGCAGTTTTTATATATAGGTTTCATTCTGTTCTCTCTTTTTAGATAGATGAATTTGGAACTCTAAATCCACATGGTTTTTTTAGCTCTTTGAAACTTGACAAATTAAAGGAGTTCTCAGTTTTGTCTCTATGGTTTGTTTCCTCTTCAAGTAGCCCTAGGCACAGACTGTGGAGAAGCACTTTCATTGAGAGGGGTTGCCAAGCTTCTAAGAAATAACGAGTTTCCGAAATACCAGCAAATATTTTTTCAGCCAATCTTGATGATACCTGTTGCTGATGATCAGTACACAAATCCCACTTGGCTCACCAAATTCTGTTCTTCTAGGTTGAAGCGTTCGTCTACAGTAGCAGTTTCTATATTTAGGTTTCCTCTCTTCTCTCCTATATAGATAGATGAATTTGGAACTCTAAATCCAACATGGTTTGTAGTAGCTCTTTGAAACTTGACAAAATAAAGTAGTTCTCAGTTTTGTCTCTAAGGTTTGTTTAATTTTCAAGTAGCCCTAAGCACAGACTGTGGAAAAGCACTTTCATTGAGAGGGGTTGCCAAGCTTCTAAGAAATAAAGATTCCGAAATACCAGCAAATATTTTTTCAGCCAATCTCGATGATACCTGTTGCTGATGATCAGTACACAAATCCCACTTGGCTCACCAAATTTTCTTCTTCTAGGTTGAAGCGTTCGTCTACAGTAGCAGTTTTTATATTTAGGTTTCCCTCTGTTCTCTCCTGTATAGATAGATGAATTTGGAACTCAAAATCCAACATGGTTTGTAGTAGCTCTTTGAAAATTGACAAAATAAAGGAGTTCTCAGTTTTGTCTCTATGGATTGTTTCCTCTTCAAGTAGCACTAGGCACAGACTGTGGAAAAGCACTTTCATTGAGAGGGGTTGCCAAGCTTCTAAGAAATTACGAGTTTCCGAAATACCAGCAAATATTTTTCACCCAATCTTGATGATACTTGGTGGTAATGATCAGTACACAAATCCCACTTTGCTCACCAAATTTTGTTCTTCTAGGTTGAAGCGTTCGTCTACAGTAGCAGTTTTTATATTTAGGTTTCCCTGTGTTCTCTCCTATATAGATAGATGAATTTGGAACTCTAAATCCAACATGGTTTGTAGTAGCTCTTTGAAACTTGACAAAATAAAGGAGTTCTCAGTTTTGTCTCTAAGGTTTGTTTCCTTTTCAAGTAGCCCTAGGCACAGACTGTGGAAAAGCACTTTCATTGAGAGGGGTTGCCAAGCTTCTAAGAAATTACGAGTTTCCGAAATACCAGGAAATATTTTTTCACCCAATCTTGATGATACTTGGTGGTAATGATCAGTACACAAATACCACTTAGCTCACCATATTTTGTTCTTCTAGGTTGAAGCGTTCATCTACAGTAGCAGTTTTTATATTTAGGTTTCATTCTGTTCTCTCCTATTTAGATAGATGAATTTGGAACTCTAAATCCAACATGGTTTTTAGTAGCTCTTTGAAACTTGACAAAATAAGAATTTCTCAGTTTTGTCTCTATGGTTTGTTTCCTCTTAAAGTAGCCCTAGGCACAGACTGTGGAAAAGCACTTTCATTGAGAGGGGTTGCCAAGCTTCTAAGAAATAACGAGTTTCCGAAATACCAGCAAATATTTTTTCAGCCAATCTTGATGATACCTGTTGCTGATGATCAGTACACAAATCCCACTTGGCTCACCAAATTCTGTTCTTCTAGTTTGAAGCGTTCGTCTACAGTAGCAGTTTTTATATTTAGGTTTCCTCTGTTCTCTCCTATATAGATAGATGAATTTGGAACTCTAAATCCAACATGTTTGTAGTAGCTCTTTGAAACTTGACAAAATAAAGGAGTTCTCAGTTTTGTCTCTATGGTTTGTTTCCTCTTCAAGTAGCCCTAGGCACAGACTGTGGAAATGCACTTTCATTGAGAGGGTGCCAAGCTTCTAAGAAATTACGAGTTTCCGAAAAACCAGCAAATATTTTTTCACCCAATCTCGATGATACATGGTGGTAATGATCAGTAAACAAATCCCATTTGCTCACCAAATTTTGTTCTGCTAGGTTGAAGCATTCGTCTACAGTTACAGTTTTTATATATAGGTTTCATTCTGTTCTCTCCTATTTAGATAGATGAATTTGGAACTCTAAATCAAACATGGTTTTTTAGCTCTTTGAAACTTGACAAAATAAAGGAGTTCTCAGTTTTGTCTCTATTGGTTGTTTCCTCTTCAAGTAGCCCTAGGCACAGACTGTGGAAAAGCACTTTCATTGAGAGGGGTTGCCAAGCTTCTAAGAAATAACGAGTTTCCGAAATACCAGCAAATATTTTTTCAGCCAATCTTGATGATACCTGTTGCTGATGATCAGTACACAAATCCCACTTGGCTCACCAAATTCTGTTCTTCTAGGTTGAAGCGTTCGTCTACAGTAGCAGTTTTTATATATAGGTTTCCCTGTGTTCTCTCCTATATAGATAGATGAATTTGGAACTCTAAATCCAACATGGTTTTTTTAGCTCTTTGAAACTTGACAAAATAAAGGAGTTCTCAGTTTCGTCTCTATTGTTTGTTTCCTCTTCAAGTAGCCCTAGGCACAGTCTGTGGAAAAGCACTTTCATTGAGAGGGGTTGCCAAGCTTCTAGGAAATTACGAGTTTCCGAAATACCAGCAAATATTTTTTCACCCAATCTTGATGATACTTGGTGGTAATGATCAGTAAACAAATCCCACTTTGCTCACCAAATTTTGTTCTGCTAGGTTGAAGCATTCGTCTACAGTAGCAGTTTTTATATATAGGTTTCATTCTGTTCTCTCTTTTTAGATAGATGAATTTGGAACTCTAAATCCAACATGGTTTTTTAGCTCTTTGAAACTTGACAAATTAAAGGAGTTCTCAGTTTTATCTCTATGGTTTGTTTCCTCTTCAAGTAGCCCTAGGCACAGACTGTGGAGAAGCAGTTTCATTGAGAGGGGTTGCCAAGCTTCTAAGAAATAACGAGTTTCCGAAATACCAGCAAATATTTTTTCAGCCAATCTTGATGATACCTGTTGCTGATGATCAGTACACAAATCCCACTTGGCTCACCAAATTCTGTTCTTCTAGGTTGAAGCGTTCGTCTACAGTAGCAGTTTCTATATTTAGGTTTCCCTCTCTTCTCTCCTATATAGATAGATGAATTTGGAACTCTAAATCCAACATGGTTTGTAGTAGCTCTTTGAAACTTGACAAAATAAAGGAGTTCTCAGTTTTGTCTCTAAGGTGTGTTTCCTTTTCAAGTAGCCCTAGGCACAGAATGTGGAAAAGCACTTTCATTGAGAGGGGTTGCCAAGCTTCTAAGAAATAAAGATTCCGAAATACCAGCAAATATTTTTTCAGGCAATCTCGATGATACCTGTTGCTGATGATCAGTACACAAATCCCACTTGGCTCACCAAATTTTCTTCTTCTAGGTTGAAGCGTTCGTCTACAGTAGCAGTTTTTATATATAGGTTTCATTCTGTTCTCTCCTATTTAGATAGATGAATTTGGAACTCTAAATCCAACATGGTTTTTAGTAGCTCTTTGAAACTTGACAAAATAAAGGAGTTCTCAGTTTTGTCTCTATGGTTTGTTTCCTCTTAAAGTAGCCCTAGGCACAGACTGTGGAAAAGCACTTTCATTGAGAGGGGTTGCCAAGCTTCTAAGAAATAACGAGTTTCCGAAATACCAGCAAATATTTTTTCAGCCAATCTTGATGATACCTGTTGCTGATGATCAGTACACAAATCCCACTTGGCTCACCAAATTCTGTTCTTCTAGGTTGAAGCGTTCGTCTACAGTAGCAGTTTTTATATTTAGGTTTCCCTCTGTTCTCTCCTATATAGATAGATGAATTTGGAACTCTAAATCCAACATGGTTTGTAGTAGCTCTTTGAAACTTGACAAAATAAAGGAGTTCTCAGTTTTGTCTCTATGGTTTGTTTCCTCTTCAAGTAGCCCTAGGCACAGACTGTGGAAAGCACTTTAATTGAGAGGGGTTGCCAAGCTTCTACGAAATAACGAGTTTCCGAAATACCAGCAAATATTTTTTCACCCAATCTCGATGATACTTGGTGGTAATGATCAGTACACAAATCCCATTTTGCTCACCAAATTTTGTTCTGCTAGGTTGAAGCATTCGTCTACAGTAGCAGTTTTTATATATAGGTTTCATTCTGTTCTCTCCTATTTAGATAGATGAATTTGGAACTCTAAATCCAACATGGTTTTTTTAGCTCTTTGAAACTTGACAAAATAAAGGAGTTCTCAGTTTTGTCTCTATTGGTTGTTTCCTCTTCAAGTAGCCCTAGGCACAGACTGTGGAAAAGCACTTTCATTGAGAGGGGTTGCCAAGCTTCTAAGAAATAACGAGTTTCCGAAATACCAGCAAATATTTTTTCAGCCAATCTTGATGATACCTGTTGCTGATGATCAGTACACAAATCCCACTTGGCTCACCAAATTCTGTTCTTCTAGGTTGAAGCGTTCGTCTACAGTAGCAGTTTTTATATTTAGGTTTCCCTCTGTTCTCTCCTATATACATAGATGAATTTGGAACTCTAAATCCAACATGGTTGGTAGTAGCTCTTTGAAACTTGACAAAATAAAGGAGTTCTCAGTTTTGTCTCTATTGTTTGTTTCCTCTTCAAGTAGCCCTAGGCACAGTCTGTGGAAAAGCACTTTCATTGAGAGGGGTTGCCAAGCTTCTAGGAAATTACGAGTTTCCGAAATACCAGCAAATATTTTTTCACCCAATCTTGATGATACTTGGTGGTAATGATCAGTAAACAAATCCCACTTTGCTCACCAAATTTTGTTCTGCTAGGTTGAAGCATTCGTCTACAGTAGCAGTTTTTATATATAGGTTTCATTCTGTTCTCTCTTTTTAGATAGATGAATTTGGAACTCTAAATCCAACATGGTTTTTTTAGCTCTTTGAAACTTGACAAATTAAAGGAGTTCTCAGTTTTATCTCTATGGTTTGTTTCCTCTTCAAGTAGCCCTAGGCACAGACTGTGGAGAAGCACTTTCATTGAGAGGGGTTGCCAAGCTTCTAAGAAATAACGAGTTTCCGAAATACCAGCAAATATTTTTTCAGCCAATCTTGATGATACCTGTTGCTGATGATCAGTACACAAATCCCACTTGGCTCACCAAATTCTGTTCTTCTAGGTTGAAGCGTTCGTCTACAGTAGCAGTTTCTATATTTAGGTTTCCCTCTCTTCTCTCCTATATAGATAGATGAATTTGGAACTCTAAATCCAACATGGTTTGTAGTAGCTCTTTGAAACTTGACAAAATAAAGGAGTTCTCAGTTTTGTCTCTAAGGTGTGTTTCCTTTTCAAGTAGCCCTAGGCACAGAATGTGGAAAAGCACTTTCATTGAGAGGGGTTGCCAAGCTTCTAAGAAATAAAGATTCCGAAATACCAGCAAATATTTTTTCAGCCAATCTCGATGATACCTGTTGCTGATGATCAGTACACAAATCCCACTTGGCTCACCAAATTTTCTTCTTCTAGGTTGAAGCGTTCGTCTACAGTAGCAGTTTTTATATTTAGGTTTCATTCTGTTCTCTCCTATTTAGATAGATGAATTTGGAACTCTAAATCCAACATGGTTTTTAGTAGCTCTTTGAAACTTGACAAAATAAAGGAGTTCTCAGTTTTGTCTCTATGGTTTGTTTCCTCTTAAAGTAGCCCTAGGCACAGACTGTGGAAAAGCACTTTCATTGAGAGGGGTTGCCAAGCTTCTAAGAAATAACGAGTTTCCGAAATACCAGCAAATATTTTTTCAGCCAATCTTGATGATACCTGTTGCTGATGATCAGTACACAAATCCCACTTGGCTCACCAAATTCTGTTCTTCTAGGTTGAAGCGTTCGTCTACAGTAGCAGTTTTTATATTTAGGTTTCCCTCTGTTCTCTCCTATATAGATAGATGAATTTGGAACTCTAAATCCAACATGGTTTGTAGTAGCTCTTTGAAACTTGACAAAATAAAGGAGTTCTCAGTTTTTTCTCTATGGTTTGTTTCCTCTTCAAGTAGCCCTAGGCACAGACTGTGGAAAGCACTTTAATTGAGAGGGGTTGCCAAGCTTCTACGAAATAACGAGTTTCCGAAATACCAGCAAATATTTTTTCACCCAATCTCGATGATACTTGGTGGTAATGATCAGTACACAAATCCCATTTTGCTCACCAAATTTTGTTCTGCTAGGTTGAAGCATTCGTCTACAGTAGCAGTTTTTATATATAGGTTTCATTCTGTTCTCTCCTATTTAGATAGATGAATTTGGAACTCTAAATCCAACATGGTTTTTTTAGCTCTTTGAAACTTGACAAAATAAAGGAGTTCTCAGTTTTGTCTCTATTGGTTGTTTCCTCTTCAAGTAGCCCTAGGCACAGACTGTGGAAAAGCACTTTCATTGAGAGGGGTTGCCAAGCTTCTAAGAAATAACGAGTTTCCGAAATACCAGCAAATATTTTTTCAGCCAATCTTGATGATACCTGTTGCTGATGATCAGTACACAAATCCCACTTGGCTCACCAAATTCTGTTCTTCTAGGTTGAAGCGTTCGTCTACAGTAGCAGTTTTTATATTTAGGTTTCCCTCTGTTCTCTCCTATATACATAGATGAATTTGGAACTCTAAATCCAACATGGTTTGTAGTAGCTCTTTGAAACTTGACAAAATAAAGGAGTTCTCAGTTTTGTCTCTATTGTTTGTTTCCTCTTCAAGTAGCCCTAGGCACAGACTGTGGAAAAGCACTTTCATTGAGAGGGGTTGCCAAGCTTCTAGGAAATTACGAGTTTCCGAAATACCAGCAAATATTTTTTCACCCAATCTTGATGATACTTGGTGGTAATGATCAGTAAACAAATCGCACTTTGCTCCCCAAATTTTGTTCTGCTAGGTTGAAGCATTCGTCTACAGTAGCAGTTTTTATATATAGGTTTCATTCTGTTCTCTCTTTTTAGATAGATGAATTTGGAACTCTAAATCCAACATGGTTTTTTTAGCTCTTTGAAACTTGACAAATTAAAGGAGTTCTCAGTTTTATCTCTATGGTTTGTTTCCTCTTCAAGTAGCCCTAGGCACAGACTGTGGAGAAGCACTTTCATTGAGAGGGGTTGCCAAGCTTCTAAGAAATAACGAGTTTCCGAAATACCAGCAAATATTTTTTCAGCCAATCTTGATGATACCTGTTGCTGATGATCAGTACACAAATCCCACTTGGCTCACCAAATTCTGTTCTTCTAGGTTGAAGCGTTCGTCTACAGTAGCAGTTTCTATATTTAGGTTTCCCTCTCTTCTCTCCTATATAGACAGATGAATTTGGAACTCTAAATCCAACATGGTTTGTAGTAGCTCTTTGAAACTTGACAAAATAAAGGAGTTCTCAGTTTTGTCTCTAAGGTGTGTTTCCTTTTCAAGTAGCCCTAGGCACAGACTGTGGAAAAGCACTTTCATTGAGAGGGGTTGCCAAGCTTCTAAGAAATAAAGATTCCGAAATACCAGCAAATATTTTTTCAGCCAGTCTCGATGATACCTGTTGCTGATGATCAGTACACAAATCCCACTTGGCTCACCAAATTTTCTTCTTCTAGGTTGAAGCGTTCGTCTACAGTAGCAGTTTTTATATTTAGGTTTTCCTCTGTTCTCTCCTGTATAGATAGATGAATTTGGAACTCTAAATCCAACATGGTTTTTTTTAGCTCTTTGAAACTTGACAAAATAAAATAGTTCTCAGTTTTGTCTCTAAGGTTTGTTTCCTTTTCAAGTAGCCCTAGGCACAGACTGTGGAAAAGCACTTTCATTGAGAGGGGTTGCCAAGCTTCTAAGAAATTACGAGTTTCCGAAATACCAGCAAATATTTTTTCACCCAATCTTGATTACTTGGTGGTAATGATCAGTACACAAATACCACTTAGCTCACCATATTTTGTTCTTCTAGTTTGAAGCGTTCGTCTACAGTAGCAGTTTTTATATTTAGGTTTCATTCTGTTCTCTCCTATTTAGATAGATGAATTTGGAACTCTAAATCCAACATGGTTTTTTTAGCTCTTTGAAACTTGACAAAATAAAGGAGTTCTCAGTTTTGTCTCTATGGTTTGTTTCCTCTTCAAGTAGCCCTAGGCACAGACTGTGGAAAAGCACTTTCCTTGAGAGTGGTTGCCAAGCTTCTAAGAAATAACGAGTTTCCGAAATACCAGCAAATAATTTTTCAGCCAATCTTGATGATACCTGTTGCTGATGATCAGTACACAAATCCCACTTGGCTAACCAAATTCTGTTCTTCTAGGTTCAAGCGTTCGTCTACAGTAGCAGTTTTTATATTTAGGTTTCCCTCTGTTCTCTCCTAAATAGATAGATGAATTTGGAACTCTAAATCCAACATGGTTTGTAGTAGCTCTTTGAAACTTGACAAAATAAAGGAGTTCTCAGTTTTGTCTCTATGGTTTGTTTCCTCTTCAAGTAGCCCTAGGCACAGACTGTGGAAAAGCACTTTCATTGAGAGGGGTTGCCAAGCTTCTAAGAAATTACGAGTTTCCGAAATATCAGCAAATATTTTTTCAGCCAATCTTGATGATACCTGTTGCTGATGATCAGTACACAAATCCCACTTTGCTCACCAAATTCTGTTCTTCTAGGTTGAAGAATTCGTCTACAGTAGCAGTTTTTATATAAAGGTTTCATTCTGTTCTCTCCTATTTAGATAGATGAATTTGGAACTCTAAATCCAACATGGTTTGTAGTAGCTCTTTGAAACTTGACAAAATAAAGGAGTTCTGAGTTTTGTCTCTATGGTTTGTTTCCTCTTTAGTAGCCCTAGGCACAGACTGTGGAAAAGCACTTTCATTGAGAGGGGTTGTCAAGCTTCTAAGAAATAAAGATTCCGAAATACCAGCAAATATTTTTTCAGCCAATCTCGATGATACCTGTTGCTGATGATCAGTACACAAATTCCACTTGGCTCACCAAATTTTCTTCTTCTAGGTTGAAGCGTTCGTCTAGAGTAGCAGTTTTTATATTTAGGTTTCCCTCTGTTCTCTCCTATACAGATAGATGAATTTGGAACTCTAAATCCAACATGGTTTGTAGTAGCTCTTTGAAAATTGACAAAATAAAGCAGTTCTCTGTTTTGTCTCTATGGATTGTTTCCTCTTCAAGTAGCCCTAGGCAGAGACTGTGGAAAAGCACTTTCATTGAGAGGGGTTGCCAAGCTTCTAAGAAATTAAGATTTTCCGAAATACCAGCAAATATTTTTCACCCAATCTTGATGATACTTGGTGGTAATGATCAGTACACAAATCCCACTTGGCTCACCAAATTTTGTACTTCTAGGTTGAAGCGTACGTCTACAGTAGCAGTTTTTATATTTAGGTTTCCCTCTGTTCTCTCCTATATAAATAGATGAATTTGGAACTCTAAATCCAACATGGTTTATAGTAGCTCTTTCAAACTTGACAAAATAAAGGACTTCTCAGTTTTGTCTCTATGGTTTGTTTCCTCTTCCAGTAGCCCTAGGCACTGACTGTGGAAAAGCACTTTCATTGAGAGGGGTTTGCAAATCTTCTAAGAAATTACGATTTTCCGAAATACCAGCAAATATTTTTTCACCCAATCTTGATGATACTTGGTGGTAATGATCAGTACACAAATCCCACTTGGCTCACCAAATTTTGTTCTTCTAGGTTGAAGCGTTCGTCTACAGTAGCAGTTTTTATATTTAGGTTTCCCTCTGTTCTCTCCTATATAAATAGATGATTTTGGAACTCTAAATCCAACATGGTTTGTAGTAGCTCTTTGAAACTGGACAAAATGAAGGAGTTCTCAGTTTTGTCTCTATGGTTTGTTTCCTCTTCAAGTAGCCCTAGGCACAGACTGTGGAAATGTACTTTCATTGAGATGGTTTGAGAAGCTTCTAATAAATAACGAGTTTCCGAAATACCAGCAAATATTTTTTCACCCAATCTTGATGATACTTGGTGGTAATGATCAGGACACAAATCCCACTTGGCTCACCAAATTTTGTTCTTCTAGGTTGAAGCGTTCATCTACAGTAGCAATTTTTATATTTTGTTTCAATCCGTTCTCTCCTATATAAATAGATGAATTTGGAACTCTAAATCCAACATGGTTTATAGTAGCTCTTTGAAACTTGACAAAATAAAGGAGTTCTCAGTTTTGTCTCTATGGTTTGTTTCCTCTTCCAGTAGCCCTAGGCACAGACTGTGGAAAAGCACTTTCATTGAGAGGGGTTGCCAAGCTTCTAAGAAATAACGAGTTTCCGAAATACCAGCAAATATTTTTTACCCACTCTTGATGATACTTGGTGGTAATGATCAGTACACAAATCCCACTTGGCTCACCAAATTTTGTTCTTCTAGGTTGAAGCGTTCGTCTACAGTAGCAGTTTTTATATTTAGGATTCCCTCTGTTCTCTCCTATATAGATAGTTGATTTTGGAACTCTAAATCCAACATGGTTTGTAGTAGCTCTTTGAAACTTGACAAAATGAAGGAGTTCTCAGTTTTGTCTCTATGGTTTGTTTCCTCTTCAAGTAGCCCTAGGCACAGACTGTGGAAATGTACTTTCATTGAGATGGGTTGAGAAGCTTCTAAGAAATAACGAGTTTCCGAAATACCAGCAAATATTTTTTCACCCAAACTTGATGATACTTGGTGGTAATGATCAGTACACAAATCCCACTGGGGTCACCAAATTTTGTGCTTTCAGGTTGATCCGTTCGTCTACAGTAGCAGTTTTTATAGTTAGGTTTCCCTCTGTTCTCTCATATATAGATAGATGAATTTGGAACTCTAAATCCAACATGGTTTGTAGTAACTCTTTGAAACTTGATAAAATAGAAAAGTTCTCAGTTTTGTCTCTATGGTTTGTTTCCTCTTCAAGTACTCCTAGGCACAGACTGTGGAAAGCACTTTCACTGAGATGGGTTGCCAAGCTTCTGAGAAATAACGAGTTCCCAAAATACCAGCAAATATTTTTTCACAGAATCTTGATTATACTTGGTGGTAATGATCAGTACACAAATCCCACTTGGCTCACCAAATTTTGTTCTTCTAGTTTGTGGCTTTCGTCTACAGTAGCAGTTTTTATATTTTGTTTCCCTCTGTTTTCTCCTATATAGATAGATGAATTTGGAACTCTAAATCCAACATGGTTTGTAGTAGCTCTTTGAAACTTGGTAAAATAAAAAAGTTCTCAGTTTTGTCTCTATGGTTTGTTTCCTCTTCAAGTAGTCCTAGGCACAGACTGTGGAAAGCACTTTCACTGAGATGGGTTGCCAAGCTTCTAAGAAATAACGAGTTTCCGAAATACCAGCAAATATATTTTCACCCAATCTTGATGATACTTGTTGCTAATGATCAGTACACAAATACCACTTGGCTCACCAAATTTTGTTCTTCTAGGTTGATGCATTCGTCTACAGTAGCAGTTTTTATAGTGAGATTTCCCTCTGTTCTCTCATATATAGATAGATGAATTTGGAACTCTAAATCCAACATGGTTTGTAGTAGCTCCTTGAAACTTGAAAAAATAAAGGAGTTCTCAGTTTTGTCTCTATGGTTTGTTTCCTCTTCAAGTAGCCTTTGGCACAGACTGTGCAAAAGCACTTTCATTGAGAGGGGTTGCCAAGCTTCTAAGACATTACGAGTTTCCGAAATACCAGCAAATATTTTTTCACCCAATCTTGATGATACTTGGTGGTAATGATCAGCACACAAATCCCACTTGGCTCACCAAATTTTGTTCTTCTAGGTTGAAGCGTTCGTCTACAGTAGCAGTTTTTATATTTAGGTTTCCCTCTGTTCTCTCCTATATAGATAGATGAATTTGGAACTCTAAATCCAAAATGGTTTGTAGTAGCTCTTTGAAACTTGATAAAATAAAAATTCTCAGTTTTGTCTCTATGGTTTGTTTCCTCTTCAAGTAGTCCTAGGCACAGACTGTGGAAAGCACTTTCACTGAGTTGGTTTGCCAAGCTTCTAAGAAATAACGAGTTTCCGAAATACCAGCAAATATTTTTTTCACCCAATCTTGATGATACTTGGTGGTAATGATCAGTACACAAATCCCACTTGGCTCAACAAATTTTGTTCTTCTAGGTTGATGTGTACGTCTACAGTAGCAGTTTTAATAGTTAGGTTTCCCTCTGTTCTCTCATATATTGATAGTTGAATTTGGAACTCTAAATACAACATGGTTTGTAGTATCTCCTTGAAACTTGAAAAAATAAAGGAGTTCTCAGTTTTGTCTCTATGGTTTGTTTCCTCTTCAAGTAGCCCTATGCACAGACTGTGGAAAAGCACTTTCATTGAGAGGGGTTGGGGTTGCCAAGCTTCTAAGAAATTACGAGATTCCGAAATACCAGCAAATATTTTTTCACCCAATCTTGATGATTCTTGATGGTAATGATCAGTACAAAAATCCCACTTGGCTCACCAAATTTTGTACTTCTAGGTTGAAGCGTTCGTCTACAGTAGCAGTTTTTATACTTTGTTTCCCTCTGTTCTCTCCTATATAAATAGATGAATTTGGAATTCTAAATCCAACATAGTTTATAGTAGCTCTTTGAAACTTGACAAAATAAAGGAGTTCTCAGTTTTGTCTTTATGGTTTGTTTCCTCTTCCAGTAGCCCTAGGCACAGACTGTGGAAAAGCACTTTCATTGAGAGGGGTTGCCAAGCTTCTAAGAAATAACGAGTTTCCGAAATACCAGCAAATATTTTTTAACCAATCTTGATGATACTTGGTGGTAATGATCAGTATACAAATCCCACTTGGCTCACCAAATTTTCTTCTTCTAGGTTGAAGCGTTCGTCTACAGTAGCAGTTTTTATATTTAGGTTTCCCTCTGTTCTCTCCTATATAAATAGTTGAATTTGGAACTCTAAATCCAACATGGTTTATAGTAGCTCTTTGAAACTTGAAAAAATATAGGAGTTCTCAGTTTTGTCTCTATGGTTTGTTTCCTCTTCCAGTAGCCCTAGGCACTGACTGTGGAAAAGCACTTTCATTGAGAGGGGTTGCCAATCTTCTAAGAAATTACGAGTTTCCGAAATACCAGCAAATATTTGTTCACCCAATCTTGATGATACTTGGTGGTAATGATCAGGACACAAATCCCACTTGGCTCACCGTATTTTGTTCTTCTAGGTTGAAGCGTTCGTCTACAGTAGCGGTTTTTATATTTTGTTTCCCTCCGTTCTCTCCTATATAAATAGATGAATTTGGAACTCTAAATCCAACATGGTTTATAGTAGCTCTTTGAAACTTGACAAAATAAAGGAGTTCTCAGTTTTGTCTCTATGGTTTGTTTCCTCTTCCAGTAGCCCTAGGCACAGACTGTGGAAAAGCACTTTCATTGAGAGGGGTTGCCAAGCTTCAAAGAAATAAAGAGTTTCTGAAATACCAGCAAATATTTTTTACCCACTCTTGATGATACTTGGTGGTAATGATCAGTACACAAATACCACTTGGCTCACAAAATTTTGTTCTTCTAGGTTGAAGCGTTCGTCTACAGTAGCAGTTTTTATATTTAGGTTTCCCTCTGTTCTCTCCTATATAGATAGATGATTTTGGAACTCTAAATCCAACATGGTTTGTAGTAGCTCTTCGAAACTTGACAAAATGAAGGAGTTCTCAGTTTTGTCTCTATGGTTTGTTTCCTCTTCATGTAGCCCTAGGCACAGACTGTGGAAATGTACTTTCATAGAGATGGGTTGAGAAGCTTCTAAGAAATAACGAGTTTCCGAAATACCAGCAAATATTTTTTCACCCAAACTTGATGATACTTGGTGGTAATGATCAGTACACAAATCCCACTTGGATCACCAAATTTTGTTCTTCTAGTTTTACGCTTTCGTCTACAGTAGCAGTTTTAATAGTTAGGTTTCCCTCTGTTCTCTCATATATAGATAGATGAATTTGGAACTCTAAATCCAACATGGTTTGTAGTAGCTCCTTGAAACTTGAAAAAATAAAGGAGTTCTCAGTTTTGTCTCCATGGTTTGTTTCCTCTTCCAGTAGCCCTAGGCACAGACTGTTTAAAAGCACTTTCATTGAGAGGGGTTGCCAAGCTTCTAAGAAATAACGAATTTCCGAAATACCAGCAAATATTTTTTATCCAAACTTGATGATACTTGGTGGTACTGATCAGTACACAAATCCCACTTGGGTCACAAAATTTTGTGCTTTCAGGTTGTTGATGCGTTCGTGTACAGAGGCAGTTTTATAGTTAGGTTTCCCTCTGTTCTCTCTTATAGATAGATGAATTTGGAACTCTAAATCCAACATGGTTTGTAGTAACTCTTTGAAACTTGATAAAATAGAAAAGTTCTCAGTTTTGTCTCTATGGTTTGTTTCCTCTTCCAGTAGCCTTAGGCACAGACTGTGGAAAAGCACTTTCATTGAGAGGGGTTGCCAAGCTTCTAAGAAATAACGAGTTTCCGAAATACCAGCAAATATTTTTTACCCACTCTTGATGATACTTGGTGGTAATGATCAGTACACAAATCCCACTTGGCTCACCAAATTTTGTTCTTCTAGGTTGAAGCGTTCGTCTACAGTAGCAGTTTTTATATTTAGGATTCCCTCTGTTCTCTCCTATATAGATAGTTGATTTTGGAACTCTAAATCCAACATGGTTTGTAGTAGCTCTTTGAAACTTGACAAAATGAAGGAGTTCTCAGTTTTGTCTCTATGGTTTGTTTCCTCCTCAAGTAGCCCTAGGCACAGACTGTGGAAATGTACTTTCATTGAGATGGGTTGAGAAGCTTCTAAGAAATAACGAGTTTCCGAAATACCAGCAAATATTTTTTCACCCAAACTTGATGATACTTGGTGGTAATGATCAGTACACAAATCCCACTTGGCTCACCAAATTTTGTTCTTCTAGTTTGAAGCTTTCGTCTACAGTAGCAGTTTTTATATTTATTTTTCCCTCTGGTCTCTCCTACATAGATAGATGAATTTGGAACTCAAAATCCAACATGGTTTGTAATAGCTCTTTGAAACTTGATAAAATAAAAACGTTCTCAGTTTTGTCTCTATGGTTTGTTTCCTCTTCAAGTAGCCCTAGGCACAGACTGTGAAAAGCACTTTCACTGAGATTTGTTGCCAAGCTTCTAAGAAATAACGAGTTTCCAAAATACCAGCAAATATTTTTTCACCCAATCTTGATGATACTTGGTGGTAATGATCAGTACACAAATCCCACTTGGCTCACCAAATTTTGTTCTTCTAGGTTGAAGCGTTCGTCTACAGTAGCAGTTTTTATATTTAGGTTTCCCTCTGTTCTCTCCTATATAGATAGATGATTTTGGAACTCTAAATCCAACATGGTTTGTAGTAGCTCTTTGAAACTTGACAAAATGAAGGAGTTCTCAGTTTTGTCTCTATGGTTTGTTTCCTCTTCAAGTAGCCCTAGGCACAGACTGTGGAAATGTACTTTCATTGAGATGGGATGAGAGGCTTCTAAGAAATAACGAGTTTCCAAAACACCAGCAAATATTTTTTCACCCAAACTTGATGATACTTGGTGGTAATGATCAGTACACAAATCCCACTTGGCTCACCAAATTTTGTTCTTCTAGTATGAAGCGTTAGTCTACAGTAGCAGTTTTTATATTTAGGTTTCCCTCTGTTCTCTCCTATATAGATGAAGAATTTTAACTCTAAATCCAACATGGTTTGTAGTAGCTCTTTGAAACTTGATAAAATAAAAACGTTCTCAGTTTTGTCTCTATGGTTTGTTTCCTCTTCAAGTAGTCCTAGGCACAGAGTGTGGACAGCACTTTCACTGAGATGGGTTGCCAAGCTTCTAAGAAATAACGAGATTCCAAAATACCAGCAAATATTTTTTCACCCAATCTTGATGATACTTGGTGGTAATCATCAGTACACAAATCCCACTTGGCTCACCAAATTTTGTTCTTCTGGGTTGATGTGTTCGTCTACAGTAGCAGTTTTTATGTTTAGGTTTCCCTCTGTTCTCTAATATATAGATAGATGAATTTGGAACTCTAAATCCAACATGGTTTGTAGTAGCTCCTTGAAAGTTTATAAAATAAAGGAGTTCTCAGTTTTGTCTCTATGGTTTGTTTCCTCTTCCAGTAGCCCTAGGCACAGACTGTGGAAAAGCACTTTCATTGAGAGGGGTTGCCAAGCTTCTAAGAAATAACGAGTTTCCAAAATACCAGCAAATATTTTTTAGCCAATCTTGATGATACTTGTTGCTAATGATCAGTACACAAATCCCACTTGGCTCACCAAATTTTGTTCTTCTAGGTTGAAGCGTTCGTCTACAGTAGCAATTTTTACATTTAGGTTTCCCTCTGTTCTCTGCTATATAGATAGATGAATTTGGAACTCTAAATCCAACATGGTTTGTAGTAGCTCTTGAAACTTGACAAAATAAAGGAATTCTCAGTTTTGTCTCTATGGTTTGTTTCCTCTTCAAGTAGCCCTAGGCACAGACTGTGGAAAGCACTTTCATTGAGATGGGTTTCCAAGCTTCTAAGAAATAACGAGTTTCCGAAATACCAGCAAATATTTTTTCACCCAATCTTGATGATACTTGGTGGTAATGATCAGTACACAAATCACACTTGGCTCACGTAATTTTGTTCTTCTAGGTTGATGCATTCGTCTACAGTAGCAGTTTGTATAGTTAGGTTTCACCCTGTTCTCTCATATATAGATAGATGAATTTGGAACTCTAAATCCAACATGGTTTGTAGTAGCTCTTTGAAACTTGAAAAAATAAAGGAGTTCTCATTTTTTTCTTTATGGTTTGTTTCCTCTTCCAGTAGCCCTAGGCACAGACTGTGAAATGCACTTTCATTGAGATGGGTTGCCAAGCTTCTAAGAAATAACGAGTTTCCAAAAAACCAGCAAATATATTTTCACCCAATCTTGATGATACTTGGTGGTAATGATCAGTACACAAATCCCACTTGGCTCACCAAATTTTGTTCTTCTAGGTTGAAGCATTCGTCTACAGTAGCAGTTTTTATATTTAGGTTTCCCTGTGTTCTCTCCTATATAGATTGATGAATTTGGAACTCTAAATCCAACATGGTGTGTAGTAGCACTTTGAAACTTGACAAAATAAAGGAGTTCCAGTTTTGTTTCTATGGTTTGTTTCCTCTTCAAGTATCCCTAGGCACAGACTGTGGAAAAGTACTTTCATTGAGATGGGTTGAGAAGCTTCTAAGAAATAACGAGTTTCCGAAATACCAGCAAATATTTTTCACCCAAACTTGATGATATTTGGTGGTAATGATCAGTACACAAATCCCACTTGGCTCACCAAATTTTGTTCTTCTAGTTTGAAGCTTTCGTCTACAGTAGCAGTTTTTATATTTAGGTTTCCCTCTGTTCTCTCCTATATAGATAGATAAATTTGGAACTCTAAATCCAACATGGTTTGTAGTAGCTCCTTGAAACATGATAAAATAAAAAAGTTCTCGGTTTTGTCTCTATGGTTTGTTTCCTCTTCAAGTAGTCCTAGGCACAGACTGTGGAAAGCACTTTCACTGAGATGGGTTGCCAAGCTTCTAAGAAATATCGAGATTCCAAAATACCAGCAAATATTTTTTCACCCAATCTTGATGATACTTGGTGGTAATGATCAGTACACAAATGCCACTTGGCTCAACAAATTTTGTTCTTCTAGGTTGATGCGTTCGTCTCCAGTAGCAGTTTTTATGTTTAGGTTTCCCTCTGTTCTCTCATATATAGATAGATGAATTTGGAACTCTAAATCCAACATGGTTTGTAGTAGCTCCTTGAACCTTGATAAAATAAAGGAGTTCTCAGTTTTGTCTCTATGGTTTGTTTCCTCTTCAAGTACCCCTAGGCACGGACTGTGGAAAAGCACTTTCATTTAGAGGGGTTGCCAAGCTTCTTAGAAATTACGAGTTTCCGAAATACCAGCATATATTTTTCTGCCAATCTTGATGATACTTGGTGGTAATGATCAGCACACAAATTCCACTTGGCTCACCAAATTTTGTTCTTCTAGGTTGAAGCGTTCGTCTACAGTAGCAGTTTTTATATTTAGGTTTCCCTCTGTTCTCTCCTATATAGATAGATGATTTTGGAACTCTAAATCCAACATGGTTTGTAGTAGCTCTTTAAAACTTGACAAAATGAAGGAGTTCTCAGTTTTGTCTCTATGGTTTGTTTCCTCTTCAAGTAGCCCTAGGCACAGACGGTGGAAATGTACTTTCATTGAAATGGGATGAGAGGCTTCTAAGAAATAACGAGTTTCCAAAATACCAGCAAATATTTTTTCACCCAAACTTGATGATACTTGGTGGTAATGATCAGTACACAAATCCCACTTGGCTCACCAAATTTTGTTCTTCTAGTTTGAAGCGTTCGTCTACAGTAGCAGTTTTTATATTTAGGTTTCCCTCTGTTCTCTCCTATATTGATGAAGAATTTTAACTCTAAATCCAACATGGTTTGTAGTAGCTCTTTGAAACTTGATAAAATAAAAAAGTTCTCAGTTTTGTCTCTATGGTTTGTTTCCTCTTCAAGTGGTCCTAGGCACAGACTGTGGAAAGCACTTTCACTGAGATGGGTTGCCAAGATTCTAAGAAATAACGAGATTCCAAAATACCAGCAAATAGTTTTTCACCCAATCTTGATGATACTTGGTGGTAATGATCAGTACACAAATCCCACTTGGCTCACCAAATTTTGTTCTTCTAGGTTGAAGCGTTCGTCTACAGTAGCAGTTTTTATATTTAGGTTTCGCTCTGTTCTCTCATATATAGATAGATGAATTTGGAACTCTAAATCCAACATGGTTTGTAGTAGCTCTTTGAAACTTGAAAAAATAAAGGAGTTCTCATTTTTTTCTTTATGGTTTGTTGCCTCTTCCAGTAGCCCTAGGCACAGACTGTGAAAAGCACTTTCATTGAGATGGGTTGCCAAGCTTCTAAGAAATAACGAGTTTCCGAAATACCAGCAAATATTTTTTCACCCAAACTTGATGATACTGGTGGTAATGATCAGTACACAAATTCCACTTGGCTCACCAAATTTTGTTCTTCTAGTTTGAAGCGTTCGTCTACAGTAGCAGTTTTTATATTTAGGTTTCGCTCTGTTCTCTCATATATAGATAGATGAATTTGGAACTCTAAATCCAACATGGTTTGTAGTAGCTCTTTGAAACTTGAAAAAATAAAGGAGTTCTCAGTTTTGTCTCTATGGTTTGTTTCCTCTTCCAGTAGCCCTAGGCACAGACTGTGAAAAGCACTTTCATTGAGATGGGTTGCCAAGCTTCTAAGAAATAAGGAGTTTCCAAAAAACCAGCAAATATATTTTCACCCAATCTTGATGAAACTTGGTGGTAATGATCAGTACACAAATCCCACTTGGCTCACCAAATTTTGTTCTTCTAGGTTGAAGCATTCGTCTACAGTAGCAGTTTTTATATTTAGGTTTCCCTGTGTTCTCTCGTATATAGATTGATGAATTTGGAACTCTAAATCCAACATGGTGTGTAGTAGCTCTTTGAAACTTGACAAAATAAAGGAGTTCCAGTTTTGTCTCTATGGTTTGTTTCCTCTTCAAGGAGCCCTAGGCACAGACTGTGGAAAAGTACTTTCATTGAGATGGGTTGAGAAGCTTCTAAGAAATAACGAGTTTCCGAAATACCAGCAAATATTTTTCACCCAAACTTGATGATATTTGGTGGTAATGATCAGTACACAAATCCCACTTGGCTCACCAAATTTTGTTCTTCTAGTTTGAAGCTTTCGTCTACAGTAGCAGTTTTTATATTTAGGTTTCCCTCTGTTCACTCCTATATAGATAGATAAATTTGGAACTCTAAATCCAACATGGTTTGTAGTAGCTCTTTGAAACATGATAAAATATAAAAGTTCTCGGTTTTGTCTCTATGGTTTGTTTCCTCTTCAAGTAGTCCTAGGCACAGACTGTGGAAAGCACTTTCACTGAGATGGGTTGCCAAGCTTCTAAGAAATATCGAGATTCCAAAATACCAGCAAATATTTTTTCACCCAATCTTGATGATACTTGGTGGTAATGATCAGTACACAAATGCCACTTGGCTCAACAAATTTTGTTCTTCTAGGTTGATGCGTTCGTCTCCAGTAGCAGTTTTTATGTTTAGGTTTCCCTCTGTTCTCTCATATATAGATAGATGAATTTGGAACTCTAAATCCAACATGGTTTGTAGTAGCTCCTTGAACCTTGATAAAATAAAGGAGTTCTCAGTTTTGTCTCTATGGTTTGTTTCCTCTTCAAGTACCCCTAGGCACAGACTGTGGAAAAGCACTTTCATTTAGAGGGGTTGCCAAGCTTCTTAGAAATTACGAGTTTCCGAAATACCAGCAAATATTTTTCTGCCAATCTTGATGATACTTGGTGGTAATGATCAGCACACAAATTCCACTTGGCTCACCAAATTTTGTTCTTCTAGGTTGAAGCGTTCGTCTACAGTAGCAGTTTTTATATTTAGGTTTCCCTCTGTTCTCTCCTATATAGATAGATGATTTTGGAACTCTAAATCCAACATGGTTTGTAGTAGCTCTTTAAAACTTGACAAAATGAAGGAGTTCTCAGTTTTGTATCTATGGTTTGTTTAATCTTCAAGGAGCCCTAGGCACAGACTGTGGAAAAGCACTGTCATTGAGATTAGTTGCCAAGCTTCTAAGAACTAACGAGTTTCCGAAATACCAGCAAATATTTTTTCACCCAATCTTGATGATACTTGGTGGTAATGATCAGTACACAAATCCCACTTGGCTCACCAAATTTTGTTCTTCTAGGTTGAAGCGTTCGTGTACAGTAGCAGTTTTTATATTTAGGTTTCCCTCTGTTCTCTCCTATATAAATAGATGAATTTGGAACTCTAAATCCAACATGGTTTGTAGTAGCTCTATGAAACTTGACAAAATAAAGGAGTTCTCAGTTTTGTCTCTATGGTTTGTTTCCTCTTCAAGTAGCACTAGGCACAGACTGTGGAAAAGCACTTTCATTGAGAGGGGTTGCCAAGCCTCTAAGAAATAACGAGTTTCCGAAATAGGAGCAAATATTTTTTCACCCAATCTTGATGATACTTGGTGGTAATGATCAGTACACAAATCACACTTGGCTCACCAAATTTTGTTCTTCTAGGTTGAAGCTTTCGTCTACAGTAGCAGTTTTTATATTTAAGTTTCACTCTCTTCTCTCATATATAGATAGATGAATTTGGAACTCTAAATCCAAATTGTTTTTTTAGTACCCCTTTGAAACTTGACAATATAAAGGAGTTCTCAGTTTTGTCTCTATGGTTTGTTTCCTCTTCAAGTAGCCCTAGGCACACACTGTGGAAAAGCACTTTCATTGAGAGGGGTTGCCAAGCTTCTAAGAAATAAAAATTTTCCGAAATACCAGCAAATATTTTTTACCCAATCTTGATGATACTTGTTGCTAATGATCAGTACACAAATCCCACTTGGCTCACCAAATTTTGTTCTTCTAGGTTGAAGCGTTCGTCTACAGTAGCAGTTTTTATATTTAGGTTTCCCTCTGTTCTCTCCTATATAGATAGAAGAATTTGGAACTCTAAATCCAACATGGTTTGTAGTAGCTCTTTGAAACTTGACAAAATAAAGGAGTTCTCAGTTTTGTCTCTATGGTTTGTTTCCTCTTCAAGTAGCCCTAGGCACAGACTGTGGAAAGCACTTTCATTGAGATGGGTTGCAAAGTTTCTAAGAAATAACGAGTTTCCAAAATACCAGCAAATATATTTTCACCCAATCTTGATGATACTTGGTGGTAATGATCAGTACACAAATCCCACTTGGCTCACCAAATTTTGTTCTTCTAGGTTGAAGCGTTCGTCTACAGTAGCAGTTTTTATATTTAGGTTTCCCTGTGTTCTCTCCTATATAAATAGATGAATTTGGAACTCTAAATCCAACATGGTTTGTAGTAGCTCTTTGAAACTTGACAAAATAAAAGAGTTCTCAGTTTTGTCTCTAAGATTAGTTGCCTCTTCAAGTAGCCCTAGGCACAGACTGTGGAAAGCACTTTCATTGAGATGGGTTGCCTGAATTCTAAGAAATAACGAGTTTCCAAAATATCAGCAAATATTTTTTCACCCAAACTTGATCATAGTTGGTGGTAATGATTAGTACACAAATCACACTTGACTCACCAAATTTTGTTCTTCTAGGTTGATGCATTCATCTACAGTAGCAGTTTTTATAGTTAGGTTTCACTCTGTTCTCTCATATATAGATAGATGAATTTGGAACTCTAAATCCAACTTGGATTGTAGTAGCTCTTTGAAACTTGACAAAAAAAAGGAGTTCTCAGTTTTGTCTCTATGGTTTGTTTCCTCTTCAAGTAGCCCTAGGCACAGACTGTGGAAAAGCACTTTCATTGAGAGGGGTTTCCAAGCTTCTAAGAAATAAAGATTAAGAAATACCAGCAAATATTTTTTCAGCCAATCTCGATGATACCTGTTGCTGATGATCAGTACACAAATCCCACTTGGCTCACCAAATTTTGTTCTTCTAGTTTGAAGCTTTCATCTACAGTAGCAGTTTTTATATTTAGGTTTCCCTTTGTTCTCTTCTATACAGATAGATGAATTTGGAACTCTAAATCCAACATGGTTTGTAGTAGCTCTTTGAAACTTGATAAAATAAAAAAGTTCTCAGTTTTGTCTCTATGGTTTGTTTCCTCTTCAAGTAGTCCTTGGCACAGACTGTGGAAAGTACTTTCACTGAGATGGGGTGCCAAGCTTCTAAGAAATAACGAGTTTCCAAATTACCAGCAAATATTTTTTCACCCAATCTTGATGATACTTGGTGGTAATGATCAGTACACAAATCCCACTGGGCTCACCACATTTTGATCTTCTAGTTTGAAGCGTTCGTCTACAGTAGCAGTTTTTATATTTATGTTTCCCTATGTTCTCACCTATATAGATAGATGAATTTGGAACTCTAAATAAAACATGGTTTATAGTAGCTCTTTGAAACTTGACAAGATAAAGGAGTTCTCAGTTTTGTCTCTATGGTTTGTTTCCTCTTCAAGTAGCCCTAGGCACAGACTGTGGAAAAGCACTTTCATTGAGAGGGGTTGTCAAGCTTCTAAGAAATAAAGATTCCGAAATACCAGCAAATATTTTTTCAGCCAATCTCGATGATACCTGTTGCTGATGATCAGTACACAAATCCCACTTGGCTCACCAAATTTTGTTCTTCTAGGTTGATGCGTTCGTGTACAGAGGCAGTTTTATAGTTAGGTTTCCCTCTGTTCTCTCTTATAGATAGATGAATTTGGAACTCTAAATCCAACATGGTTTGCAGTAGCTCTTTGAAACTCGATAAAATAAAGGAGTTCTCAGTTTTGTCTCTATGGTTTGTTTCCTCTTCAAGTAGCCGTAGGCACAGACTGTGGAAAAGCACTTTCATTGAGAGGGGTTTCCAAGCTTCTAAGAAATAACGAGTTTCCGAAATACCAGCAAATATATATTCACACAATCTTGATGATACTTGGTGGTAATGATCAGTACACAAATCCCACTGGGCTCACCACATTTTGATCTTCTAGTTTGAAGCGTTCGTCTACAGTAGCAGTTTTTATATTTAGGTTTCCCTCTGTTCTCACCTATATAGATAGATGAATTTGGACTCTAAATAAAACATGGTTTATAGTAGCTCTTTGAAACTTGACAAAATAAAGGAGTTCTCAGTTTTGTCTCTATGGTTTGTTTAATCTTCAAGGAGCCCTAGGCACAGACTGTGGAAAAGAACTTTCATTGAGAGGGGTTGCCAAACTTCAAAGAAATAACGAGTTTCCGAAATACCAGCAAATGTTTTTTCACCGAATCTTGATGATACATGTTGCTAATGATCAGTACACAAATCCCACTTGGCTGACCAAATTTTGTTCTTCTAGGTTGAAGCGTTCATCTACAGTAGCAGTTTTATATTTAGGTTTTCCTCTGTTCTCCCCTATATAGATAGATGAATTTGGAAATCTAAATCCAACATGGTTTGTAGTAGTTCTTTGAAACTTGACAAAATAAAGGAGTTCTCAGTTTTATTTCTATGGTTTGTTTAATCTTCAAGTAGCCCTAGGCACAGACTGTGGAAAAGCACTTTCATTGAGAGGGGTTGCCAAGCTTCTAAGAAATAAAAATTTTCTGAAATACCAGCAAATATTTTTTACCCAATCTTGATGATACTTGTTGCTAATGATCAGTACACAAATCCCACTTGGCTCACCAAATTTTGTTCTTCTAGGTTGAAGCGTTCGTCTACAGTAGCAGTTTTTCTATTTAGGTTTCCCTCTGTTCTGTCCTATATAGATAGAAGAATTTGGAACTCTAAATCCAACATGGTTTGTAGTAGCTCTTTGAAACTTGACAAAATAAAGGAGTTCTCAGTTTTGTCTCTATGGTTTGTTTCCTCTTCAAGTAGCCCTAGGCACAGACTGTGGAAAGCACTTTCATTCAGAGGGATTGCAAAGTTTCTAAGAAATAACGAGTTTCCAAAATACCAGCAAATATATTTTCACCTAATCTTGATGATACTTGGTGGTAATGATCAGTACACAAATCCCATTTGGCTCACCAAATTTTGTTCTTCTAGGTTGAAGCGTTCGTCTACAGTAGCAGTTTTTATATTTAGGTTTCCCTGTGTTCTCTCCTATATAAATAGATGAATTTGGAACTCTAAATCCAACATGGTTTGTAGTAGCTGTTTGAAACTTGACAAAATAAAAGAGTTCTCAGTTTTGTCTCTATGGTTTGTTTCCTCTTCAAGTAGCAATAGGCACAGACTGTGGAAAAGTACTTTTATTGTGATGGGTTGAGAAGCTTCTAAGAAATAACAAGTTTCCGAAATACCAGCAAATAATTTTTCACCCAAACTTGATGATACTTGGTGGTAATGATCAGTACACAAATCCTACTTGGCTCACCAAATTTTGTTCTTCTAGTTTGAAGCTTTCGTCTACAGTAGCAGTTTTTATATTTAGGTTTCCCTTTGTTCTCTTCTATATAGATAGATGAATTTGGAACTCTAAATTCAACATGGTTTGTAGTAGCTCTTTGAAACTTGATAATATAAAAATGTTCTCAGTTTTGTCTCTATGGTTTGTTTCCTCTTCAAGTAGTCCTTGGCACAGACTGTGGAAAGTACTTTCACTGAGATGGGTTGCCAAGCTTCTAAGAAATAACGAGTTTCCAAATTACCAGCAAATATTTTTTCACCCAATCTTGATGATACTTGGTGGTAATGATCAGTACACAAATCCACTGGGCTCACCACATTTTGATCTTCTAGTTTGAAAGCGTTCGTATACAGTAGCAGTTTTTATATTTAGGTTTCCCTATGTTCTCACCTATATAGATAGATGAATTTGGAACTCTAAATAAAACATGGTTTATAGTAGCTCTTTGAAACTTGACAAGAGAGAGGAGTTCTCAGTTTTGTCTCTATGGTTTGTTTCCTCTTCATGTAGCCCTAGGCACAGACTGTGGAAAAGCACTTTCATTGAGAGAAGTTGCCAAGCTTCTAAGCAATAACGAGTTTCCGAAATACCAGCAAATACTTGGTGGTAATGATCAGTACTTGGTGATACTTGGTGGTAATGATCAGTACACAAATCCCACTTGGCTCACCAAATTTTGTTCTTCTAGGTTGATGCGTTCGTGTACAGAGGCAGTTTTATAGTTAGGTTTCCCTCTGTTCTCCCTTATAGATAGATGAATTTGGAACTCTAAATCCAACATGGTTTGTAGTAGCTCTTGAAACTTGACAAAATAAAGGAGTTCTCAGTTTTGTCTCTATGGTTTGTTTAATCTTCAATGAGCCCAATGCACAGACTGTGGAAAAGCACTTTCATTGAGAGGAGTTGCCAAGCTTCTAAGAAATAACGAGTTTCCAAAATAACAGCAAATATTTTTTCACCCAATCTTGATGATACTTGTAGGTACTGATCAGTACACAAATACCACTTGGCTCACCAAATTCTGTTCTGCTAGGTTGATGCGTTCGTGTACAGTAGCAGTTTTTATAGTTAGGTTTCCCTCTGTTCTCTCATATATAGATAGATGAATTTGGAACTCTAAATCCAACATGGTTTGCAGTAGCTCTTTGAAACTCGATAAAATAAAGGAGTTCTCAGTTTTGTCTCTATGGTTTGTTTCCTCTTCAAGTAGCCCTAGGCACAGACTGTGGAAAAGCACTTTCATTGAGAGGGGTTGCCAAGTTTCTAAGAAATAACGAGTTTCCGAAATACCAGCAAATATATTTTCACACAATCTTGATGATAGTTGGTGGTAATGATCAGTACACAAATCCCACTGGGCTCACCACATTTTGATCTTCTAGTTTGAAGCGTTCGTCTACAGTAGCAGTTTTTATATTTAGGTTTCCCTCTGTTCTCACCTATATAGATAGATAAATTTGGAACTCTAAATAAAACATGGTTTATAGTAGCTCTTTGAAACTTGACAAAATAAAGGAGTTCTCAGTTTTGTCTCTATGGTTTGTTTAATCTTCAAGGAGCCCTAGGCACAGACTGTGGAAAAGAACTTTCATTGAGAGGCGTTGCGAAACTTCTAAGAAATACCGAGTTTCCGAAATACCAGCAAATGTTTTTTCACCGAATCTTGATGATACTTGTTGCTAATGATCAGTACACAAATCCCACTTGGCTGACCAAATTTTGTTCTTCTAGGTTGAAGCGTTCGTCTACAGTAGCAGTTTTATATTTAGGTTTTCCTCTGTTCTCCCCTATATAGATAGATGAATTTGGAAATCTAAATCCAACATGGTTTGTAGTAGTTCTTTGAAACTTGACAAAATAAAGGAGTTCTCAGTTTTGTTTCTATGGTTTGTTTCCTCTTCAAGTAGCCCTAGGCACAGACTGTGGAAAAGCACTTTCATTGAGAGAAGTTGCCAAGCTTCTAAGCAATAACGAGTTTCCGAAATACCAGCAAATTCTTGGTGGTAATGATCAGTACTTGGTGATACTTGGTGGTAATGATCAGTACACAAATCCCACTTGCTTCACCAAATTTTGTTCTTCTAGGTTGAAGAGTTCGTGTACAGTAGCAGTGTTTATATTTAGGTTTCATTCTTACTCTCTTATAGATAGATGAATTTGGAACTCTAAATCCAACATGGTTTGTAGTAGCTCTTCAAACTTGAAAAAATAAAGGAGTTCTCAGTTTTGTCTCTATGGTTTGTTTAATCTTCAAGGAGCCCTAGGCACAGACTGTGGAAAAGCACTGTCATTGAGATTAGTTGCCAAGCTTCTAAGAACTAACGAGTTTCCGAAATACCAGCAAATATTTTTTCACCCAATCTTGATGATACTTGGTGGTAATGATCAGTACACAAATCCCACTTGGCTCACCAAATTTTGTTCTTCTAGGTTGAAGCGTTTGTCTACAGTAGCAGTTTTTATATTTAGGTTTCACACTGTTCTCTCATATATAGATAGATGAATTTGGAACTCTAAATCCAACATGGTTTGTAGTAGCTCTATGAAACTTGACAAAATAAAGGAGTTCTCAGTTTTGTCTCTATGGTTTGTTTCCTTTTCAATTAGCCCTAGGCACAGACTGTGGAAAAGCACTTTCATTGAGAGGGATTGCCAAGCTTCTAAGAAATAACGAGTTTCCGAAATACCAGCAAATATTTTTTCACCCAATCTTGATGATACTTGTTGCTTATGATCAGTACACAAATCCCACTTGGCTCACCAAATTTGTTCTTCTAGGTTGAAGCGTTCGTCTACAGTAGCAGTTTTTATATTTAGGTTTCCCTCTCTTCTCTCCTATATAGATCGATGAATCTGGAACTCTAAATCAAACATGGTTTGTAGTAGCTGTTTGAAACTTGACAAAATAAAGGAGTTCTCAGTTTTGTCTCTATGGTTTGTTTCCTCTTCAAGTAGTCCTAGGCACAGACTGTGGAAAGCACTTTCATTGAGAGGAGTTGCCAAGCTTCTAAGAAATAACGAGCTTCCAAAATACCAGCAAATATATTTTCACCCAATCTTGATGATACTTGTAGGTAATGATCAGTACACAAATACCACTTGGCTCACCAAATTTTGTTCTTCTAGGTTGAAGCGTTCATGTACAGTAGCAGTTTTGATAGTTAGGTTTCCCTCTTTTCTCTCATATATAGATACATGAATTTGGAACTCTAAATACACCATGGTTTGTAGTAGCTCGTTGACACTCGATAAAATATGGAGTTCTCAGTTTTGTCTCTATGGTTTGTTTCCTCTTCAAGTAGCCGTAGGCACAGACTGTGGAAAAGCACTTTCATTGAGAGAGGTTGCCAACCTTCTAAGAAATAACGAGTTTCCGAAATACCAGCAAATATTTTTTCACCCAATCTTGATGATACTTGGTGGTAATGATCAGTACACAAATCCCACTGGGCTCACCACATTTTCATCTTATAGTTTGAAGCGTTCGTCTACAGTAGCAGTTTTTATATTTAGGTTTCCCTCTGTTCTCACCTATATAGATAGATGAATTTGGAACTCTAAATAAAACATGGTTTATAGTAGCTCTTTGAAACTTGACAAACTAAAGGAGTTCTCAGTTTTGTCTCTATGGTTTGTTTAATCTTCCAGGAGCCCTAGGCACAGACTGTGGAAAAGAACTTTCATTGAGAGGGGTTGCCAAACTTCTAAGAAATAACGAGTTTCCAAAATACCAGCAAATGTTTTTTCACCGAATCTTGATGATACTTGTTGCTAATGATCAGTACACAAATCCCACTTGGCTGACCAAATTTTGTTCTTCTAGGTTGAAGCGTTCGTCTACAGTAGCAGTTTTATATTTAGGTTTTCTTCTGTTCTCTCGGAGTTCTCAGTTTTGTCGCTATGGTTTGTTTCCTCTTGAAGTAGCCCTAGGCACAGACTGTGGAAAAGCACTTTAATTGAGAGGGGTTCCCAAGCTTCTAAGAAATAACGAGTTTCTGAAATACCAGCAAATATTTTTTCACCCAATCTTGATGATACTCGGTGGTAATGATCAGTACACAAATCCCACTTGGCTCACCAAATTTTGTTCTTCTAGGTTGAAGCGTTCGTCTACAGTAGCAGTTTTTATATTTAGGTTTCACTCTGTTCTCTCATATATAGATAGATGAATTTGGAACTCTAAATCCAACATGGTTTGTAGTAGCTCTTTGAAACTTGACAAAATAAAGGAGTTCTCAGTTTTGTCTCTATGGTTTGTTTCCTCTTCAAGTAGCCCTAGGCACAGACTGTGGAAAAGCACTTTCATTGAGAGGGGTTGCCAAGCTTCTAAGAAATAACGAGTTTCCGAAATATCAGCAAATATTTTTTCACCCTAATTTGATGAATCTTGGTGGTAACGATCAGTACACAAATCCCACTTGGCTCACGAAATTTTGTACTTCTAGTTTCAAGCTTTCATCTAAGGTAGCAGTTTTTATATTTAGGTTTCCCTCTGTTCTCTCCTATATAGATAGATGAATTTGGAACTCTAAATCCAACATGGTTTATAGTACATCTTTGAAACTTGACAAAATAAAGGAGTTCTCAGATTTGTCTCTATGGTTTCTTTTCTCTTAAAGTAGCCCTAGGCACAGACAGTGGAAAGCACTTGCATTGAGATGGGTTGCCAAGCTTCTAAGAAAAAACGAGTTTCCGAAATACCAGCAAATATTTTTTCACCCAATCTAGTTGATACTTGGTGGTAATGATCAGTACACAAATCCCACTTGGCTCACCAAATTTTGTTCTTCTAGGTTGAAGCGTTCGTCTACAGTAACAGTTTTTATATTTAGGTTCATCTGTTCTCTCCTATATAGATAGATGAATTTGGAACTCTAAATCCAACATGGTTTGTAGTAGCTCTTTGAAACTTGAAAAAAATAAAGGAGTTCTCAGTTTTGTCTCTATGGTTTGTTTCCTCTTCAAGTAGCCCTAGGCACAGACTGTGGAAAAGCACTTTCATTGAGAGGGGTTGCCAAGCTTCTAGGAAATAACGAGTTTCCGAAAGACCAACAAATATTTTTTCAACCAAATTTGATGATTCTTGGTGGTAACGATCAGTACACAAATCCCACTTGGCTCACGAAATTTTGTACTTCTAGTTTGAAGCTTTCGTCTACAGTAGCAGTTTTTATATTTAGGTTTCCCTCTGTTCTCTCCTATATAGATAGATGAATGTGGAACTCTAAATCCAACATGGTATGTAGTAGCTCTTTGAAACTTCACAAAATAAAGGTGTTCTCAGATTTGTCCCTATGGCTTGTTTCCTCTTCAAGTAGCCCTAGGCGCAGACTGTGGAAAAGCACTTTCATTCAGAGGGGTTGCCAAGCTTCTAAGAAATAACGAGTTTCCGAAATACCAGCAAATATTTTTTCACCCAACCTTGATGATACTTGGTGGTAATGATCAGTACACAAATCCCACTTGGCTTACCAAATTTTGTTCTTCTAGGTTGAAGCGTTCGTCTACAGTAGCAGTTTTTATATTTAAGTTTCCCTCGGTTCTCTCCTATATAGATAGATGAATTTGGAACTCTAAATCCAACATGGTTTGGAGTAGCTCTTTGAAACTTGACAAAATAAAGGAGTTCTCAGTTTTGTCTCTATGGTTTTTTCCTCTTCATGTAGCCTAGGCACAGACTGTGGAAAAGCACTTTCATTGAGAGAGGTTGCCAAGCTTCTAAGAAATTACGAGTTTCCGAAATACCAGCAAATATTTTTTCACCCAATCTTGATGATACTTGGAGCTAATGATCAGTACACAAATCCCACTTGGCTCACCAAATTTTGTTCTTCTAGGTTGAAGCGTTCGTCTACAGTAGCAGTTTTTATATTTAGGTTTCCCTCTGTTCTCTCCTATATAGAAAGATGAATTTGGAACTCTAAATCCAACATGGTTTGTAGTAGCTCCTTGAAACTTGACAAAATAAAGGAGTTCTCAGTTTTGTCTCTATTGTTTGTTTCCTCTTCAAGTAGCCCTAGGCACAGACTGTGGAAAAGCACTTTCATTGAGAGGGGTTGCCAAGCTTCTAAGAAATAACGAGTTTCCGAAATATCAGCAAATATTTTTTCACCCTAATTTGATGAATCTTGGTGGTAACGATCAGTACACAAATCCCACTTGGCTCACGAAATTTTGTACTTCTAGTTTCAAGCTTTCATCTAAGGTAGCAGTTTTTATATTTAGGTTTCCCTCTGTTCTCTCCTATATAGATAGATGAATTTGGAACTCTAAATCCAACATGGTTTATAGTACATCTTTGAAACTTGACAAAATAAAGGAGTTCTCAGATTTGTCTCTATGGTTTCTTTTCTCTTAAAGTAGCCCTAGGCACAGACAGTGGAAAGCACTTGCATTGAGATGGGTTGCCAAGCTTCTAAGAAATAACGAGTTTCCGAAATACCAGCAAATATTTTTTCACCCAATCTAGTTGATACTTGGTGGTAATGATCAGTACACAAATCCCACTTGGCTCACCAAATTTTGTTCTTCTAGGTTGAAGCGTTCGTCTACAGTAGCAGTTTTTATATTTAGGTTCATCTGTTCTCTCCTATATAGATAGATGAATTTGGAACTCTAAATCCAACATGGTTTGTAGTAGCTCTTTGAAACTTGAAAAAAATAAAGGAGTTCTCAGTTTTGTCTCTATGGTTTGTTTCCTCTTCAAGTAGCCCTAGGCACAGACTGTGGAAAAGCACTTTCATTGAGAGGGGTTGCCAAGCTTCTAGGAAATAACGAGTTTCTGAAAGACCAACAAATATTTTTTCAACCAAATTTGATGATTCTTGGTGGTAACGATCAGTACACAAATCCCACTTGGCTCACGAAATTTTGTACTTCTAGTTTGAAGCTTTCGTCTACAGTAGCAGTTTTTATATTTAGGTTTCCCTCTGTTCTCTCCTATATAGATAGATGAATGTGGAACTCTAAATCCAACATGGTATGTAGTAGCTCTTTGAAACTTCACAAAATAAAGGAGTTCTCAGATTTGTCCCTATGGCTTGTTTCCTCTTCAAGTAGCCCTAGGCGCAGACTGTGGAAAAGCACTTTCATTGAGAGGGGTTGCCAAGCTTCTAAGAAATAACGAGTTTCCGAAATACCAGCAAATATTTTTTCACCCAACCTTGATGATACTTGGTGGTAATGATCAGTACACAAATCCCACTTGGCTTACCAAATTTTGTTCTTCTAGGTTGAAGCGTTCGTCTACAGTAGCAGTTTTTATATTTAAGTTTCCCTCGGTTCTCTCCTATATAGATAGATGAATTTGGAACTCTAAATCCAACATGGTTTGGAGTAGCTCTTTGAAACTTGACAAAATAAAGGAGTTCTCAGTTTTGTCTCTATGGTTTTTTCCTCTTCATGTAGCCTAGGCACAGACTGTGGAAAAGCACTTTCATTGAGAGAGGTTGCCAAGCTTCTAAGAAATTACGAGTTTCCGAAATACCAGCAAATATTTTTTCACCCAATCTTGATGATACTTGGAGCTAATGATCAGTACACAAATCCCACTTGGCTCACCAAATTTTGTTCTTCTAGGTTGAAGCGTTCGTCTACAGTAGCAGTTTTTATATTTAGGTTTCCCTCTGTTCTCTCCTATATAGAAAGATGAATTTGGAACTCTAAATCCAACATGGTTTGTAGTAGCTCTTTGAAACTTGACAAAATAAAGGAGTTCTCAGTTTTGTCTCTATGGTTTGTTTCCTCTTCAAGTAGCCCTAGGCACAGACTGTGGAAAAGCACTTTCATTGAGAGGGGTTGCCAAGCTTCTAAGAAATAACGATTTTCGAAATAACAGCAAATATTTTTTCACCCAAATTTGATGATTCTTGGTGGTAATGATCAGTACACAAATTCCACTTGACTCACCAAAATTTGTTCTTCTATGTTGAAGCGTTCGTCTACAGTAGCAGTTTTTATATTTAGGTTTCCCTCTGTTCTCTCCCATATAGATAGATGAATTTGGAAATCTAAATCCAACATGGTTTGTAGTAGCTCTTTGAAACTTGACAAAATAAAGGAGTTCTCAGTTTTGTCTCTATGGTTTGTTTCCTCTTCAAGTAGCCCTAGGCACAGACTGTGGAAAAGCACTTTCATTGAGAGGTGTTGCCAAGCTTCTAAGAAATTACGAGTTTCCGAAATACCAGCAAATATTTTTTCACCCAATCTTGATGATACTTGGTGCTAATGATCAGTACACAAATCCCACTTGGCTTACCAAATTTTGTTCTTCTAAGTTGAAGCGTTCGTCTACATTAGCAGTTTTTATATTTAGTTTTCCCTCTGTTCTCTCCTATATAGAAAGATGAATTTGGAACTCTAAATCCAACATGGTTTGTAGTAGCTCTTTGAAACTTGACAAAATAAAGGAGTTCTCAGTTTTGTCTCTATGGTTTGTTTCCTCTTCAAGTAGCCCTAGGCACAGACTGTGGAAAAGCACTTTCATTGAGAGGGGTTGCCAAGCTTATAAGAAATAACGAGTTTACGAAATACCAGCAAATATTTTTTCACCCTAATTTGATGATTCTTGGTGGTAACGATCAGTACACAAATCCCACTTGGCTCACGAAATTTTGTACTTCTAGATTGAAGCTTTCATCTACAGTAGCAGTTTTTATATTTAGGTTTCCCTCTGTTCTCTCCTATATAGATAGATGAATTTGGAACTCTAAATCCAACATGGTATGTAGAAGCTCTTTGAAACTTGACAAAATAAAGGAGTTCTCAGTTTTGTCTCTATGGTTTGTTTCCTCTTAAAGTAGCCCTAGGCACAGACAGTGGAAAGCCTTTGCATTGAGATGGGTTGCCAAGCTTCTAAGAAATAACGAGTTTCCGAAATACCAGCAAATATTTTTTCACCCAATCTAGATGATACTTGGTGGTAATGATCAGTACACAAATCCCAATTTGCTCACCAAATTTTGTTCTTCTATTTTGAAGCGTTCGTCTACCGTAGCAGTTTTTATATTTAGGTTTCCCTTTGTTCTCTCGTATTTAGATAGATGAATTTGAAACTCTAAATCCAACATGGTTTGTAGTAGCTCTTTGAAACTTGACAAAATAAAGGAGTTCTCAGTTTTGTCTCTATGGTTTGTTTTCTCTTCAAGTAGCCCTAGGCACAGACTGTGGAAAGCACTTTCATTGAGAGGGGTTGCCAAGCTTCTAAGAAATAACGAGTTTCCGAAATACCAGCAAATATTTTTTCACCCAATCTTGATGATACTTGGTGGTAATGATCAGTACACAAATCCCACTTGGCTCACGAAATTTTGTTCTTCTAGGTTGAAGCGTTCGTCTACAGTAGTAGTTTTTATATTTAGGTTTCCCTCTGTTCTCTCCCATATAGATAGATGAATTTGGAACTCTAAATCCAACATGGTTTGTAGTAGCTCTTTGAAACTTGACAAAATAAAGGAGTTCTCAGTTTTGTCTCTATGGTTTGTTTCCTCTTCAAGTAGCCCTAGGCACAGACTGTGGAAAAGCACTTTCATTGAGAGGTGTTGCCAAGCTTCTAAGAAATTACGAGTTTCCGAAATACCAGCAAATATTTTTTCACCCAATCTTGATGATACTTGGTGCTAATGATCAGTACACAAATCCCACTTGGCTCACCAAATTTTGATCTTCTAAGTTGAAGCGTTCGTCTACAGTAGCAGTTTATATATTTAGGTTTCCCTCTGTTCTCTCCTATATAGAAAGATGAATTTGGAACTCTAAATCCAACATGGTTTGTAGTAGCTCTTTGAAACTTGACAAAATAAAGGAGTTCTCAGTTTTGTCGCTATGGTTTCTTTCCTCTTCAAGTAGCCCTAGGCACAGACTGTGGAAAAGCACTTTAATTGAGAGGGGTTCCAAGCTTCTAAGAAATAACTAGTTTCCGAAATACCAGCAAATATTTTTTCACCCAATCTTGATGATACTCGGTGGTAATGATCAGTACACAAATCCCACTTGGCTCACCAAATTTTGTTCTTCTAGGTTGAAGCGTTCGTCTACAGTAGCAGTTTTTATATTTAGGTTTCCCTCTGTTCTCTCATATATAGATAGATGAATTTGGAACTCTAAATCCAACATGGTTTGTAGTAGCTCTTTGAAACTTGACAAAATAAAGGAGTTCTCAGTTTTGTCTCTATGGTTTGTTTCCTCTTCAAGTAGCCCTAGGCACAGACTGTGGAAAAGCACTTTCATTGAGAGGGGTTGCCAAGCTTCTAAGAAATAACGAGTGTCCGAAATACCAGCAAATATTTTTTCACCCTAATTTGATGAATCTTGGTGGTAACGATCAGTACACAAATCCCACTTGGCTCACGAAATTTTGTACTTCTAGTTTCAAGCTTTCATCTAAGGTAGCAGTTTTTATATTTAGGTTTCCCTCTGTTCTCTCCTATATAGATAGATGAATTTGGAACTCTAAATCCAACATGGATTGTAGTAGCTCTTTGAAACTTGACAAAATAAAGGAGTTCTCAATTTTGTCTCTATGGTTTGTTTCCTCTTCAAGTAGCCCTAGGCACAGACTATGGAAAAGCACTTTCATTGAGACTGGTTGCCAATCTTCTAAGAAATAACGAGTTACCGAAATATCAGCAAATATTTTTTCACCAAATTTGATGATTCTTTTTGGTAATGATCAGTACACAAATCCCACTTGGCTCACCAAATTTTGTTCTTTAAGGTTGAAGCGTTCGTCTACAGTAGCAGTTTTAATATTTAGGTTTCCCTTTGTTCTCTCGTATTTAGATAGATGAATTTGGAAATCTAAATCCAACATGGTTTGTAGTAGCTCTTTGAAACTTGACAAAATAAAGGAGTTCTCAGTTTTGTCTCTATGGTTTGTTTCCTCTTCAAGAAGCCCTAGGCACAGACTGTGGAAAGCACTTTCATTGAGAGGGGTTGCCAAGCTTCTAAGAAATAACGAGTTTCCGAAATACCAGCAAATATTTTTTCACCCAATCTTGATGATACTTGGTGGTAATGATCAGTACACAAATCCCACTTGGCTCACCAAATTTTGTTCTTCTAGGTTGAAGCGTTCGTCTACAGTAGCAGTTTTTATATTTAGGTTTCTCTCAATTCTCTGATATATAGATAGATGAATTTGGAACTCTAAATCCAACATGGTTTGTAGTAGCTCTTTGAAACTTGACAAAATAAAGGAGTTCTCAGTTTTGTCTCTATGGTTTGTTTCCTCTTAAATAGACCTAGGCACAGACTGTGGAAAATCAATTTCATTGAGAGGGGTTGCCAAGCTTCTAAGAAATAACGAGTTTCCGAAATACCAGCAAACATTTTTTCACCCAATCTTGATGATACTTGGTGGTAATGATCAGTACACAAATCCCACTTGGCTTACCAAATTTTGTTCTTCTAGGTTGAAGCGTTCGTCTACAGTAGCAGTTTTTATATTTAGGTTTCCCTCGAGTCTCTGATATATAGATAGATGAATTTGGAACTCTAAATCCAACATGGTTTGTAGTACATTTTTGAAACTGGACAAAATAAAGGAGTTCTCAGTTTTGTCTCTATGGCTTGCTTCCTCTTCAAGTAGCCCTAGGCGCAGACTGTGGAAAAGCACTTTCATTGAGAGGGGTTGCCAAGCTTCTAAGAAATAACGAGTTTCCGAAATACCAGCAAACATTTTTTCACCCAATCTTGATGATACTTGGTGGTAATGATCAGTACACAAATCCCACTTGGCTTACCAAATTTTGTTCTTCTAGGTTGAAGCGTTCGTCTACAGTAGCAGTTTTTATATTTAGGTTTCCCTCGAGTCTCTGATATATAGATAGATGAATTTGGAACTCTAAATCCAACATGGTTTGTAGTACATTTTTGAAACTGGACAAAATAAAGGAGTTCTCAGTTTTGTCTCTATGGCTTGCTTCCTCTTCAAGTAGCCCTAGGCGCAGACTGTGGAAAAGCACTTTCATTGAGAGGGGTTGCCAAGCTTCTAAGAAATAACGAGTTTCCGAAATAACAGCAAATATTTTTTCACCCAATCTTGATGATACTTGGTGGTAATGATCAGTACACAAATCCCACTTGGGTTAAGTGGGTTAAGTTGGTGGTAATGATCAGTACACAAATCCCACATGGCTCACCAAATTTTGTTCTTCTAGGTTGAAGCTTTCGTCTACAGTAGCAGTTTTTATATTTAGGTTTCCCTCTGTTCTCTCCTATATAGATAGATGAATTTGGAACTCTAAATCCAACATGGTTTGTAGTAGCTCTTTGAAACTTGACAAAATAAAGGGGTTCTCAGTTTTGTCTCTATGGTTTGTTTCCTCTTAAAGTAGACCTAGGCACAGACTGTGGAAATCACTTTCATTGAGATGGGTTGCCAAGCTTCTAAGAAATAACGAGTTTCCGAAATACCAGCAAATATTTTTTCACCCAATCTTGATGATACTTGGTGGTAATGATCAGTACACAAATCCCACTTGGCTCACCAAATTTTGTTCTTCTAGGTTGAAGCTTTCGTCTACAGTAGCAGTTTTTATATTTAGGTTTCCCTCTGTTCTCTCCTATATAGATAGATGAATTTGGAACTCTAAATCCAACATGGTTTGTAGTAGCTCTTTGAAACTTGACAAAATAAAGGAGTTCTCAGTTTTGTCTCTATGGTTTGTTTCATCTTCAAGTAGCCCTAGGCACAGACTGTGGAAAAGCACTTTCATTGAGAGCGGTTGCCAAGCTTTTAAGAAGTAACGAGTTTCCGAAATACCAGCAAATATTTTTTCACCCAATCTTGATGATACTTGGTGGTAATGATCAGTACACAAATCCCACTTGGCTCACCAAATTTTGTTCTTCTAGGTTGAAGCGTTCGTCTACAGTAGCAGTTTTTATATTTAGGTTCATTAGTTCTCTCCTATATAGATAGATGAATTTGGAACTCTAAATCCAACATGGTTTGTAGTAGCTCTTTGAAACTTGACAAAATAAAGGAGTTCTCAGATTTGTCTCTATGGTTTGTTTCCTCTTCAAGTAGCCCTAGGCACAGACTGTGGAAAGAACTTTCATTGAGAGGGGTTGCCAAGCTTCTAAGAAATAGCGAGATTCGAAATAACAGCAAATATTTTTTCACCCAAATTTGATGATTCTTGGTGGTAATGATCAGTACACAAATCCCACTTGGCTCACGAAATTTTGTTCTTCTAGTGTGAAGCTTTCGTCTACAGTAGCAGTTTTTATATTTAGGTTTCCCTCGATTCTCTGATATATAGATAGATGAATTTGGAACTCTAAATCCAACATGGTTTGTAGTAGCTCTTTGAAACTTGACAAAATAAAGGAGTTCTCAGATTTGTCTCTATGGCTTGTTTCCTCTTCAAGTAGCCCTAGGCGCAGACTGTGGAAAAGCACTTTCATTGAGAGGGGTTGCCAAGCTTCTAAGAAATAACGAGTTTCCGAAATAACAGCAAATATTTTTTCACCCAATCTTGATGATACTTGGTGGTAATGATCAGTACACAAATCCCACTTGGCTTACCAAATTTTGTTCTTCTAAGTTGAAGCGATCGTCTACAGTAGGAGTTTTTATATTTAGGTTTCCCTCTGTTCTCTACTATATAGATAGATGAATTTGGAACTCTAAATCCAACATGGTTTGTAGTAGCTCTTTGAAACTTGACAAAATAATGGAGTTCTCAGATTTGTCTCTATGGTTTGCTTCCTCTTCACATAGCCCTAGCCACAGACTGTGGAAAATCATTTTCATTGAGAGGGTTTGCCAAGCTTCTAAGAAATAACGAGTTTCCGAAATACCAGCAAATATTTTTTCACCCAATCTTGATGATACTTGGTGGTAATGATCAGTACACAAATTCCACTTGGCTCAAAAAATTTTGTTCTTCTAGGTTGAAGCGTTCGTCTACAGTAGCAATTTTTATATTTAGGTTTCCCTCGATTCTCTGATATATAGATAGATGAATTTGGAACTCTAAATCCAACATGGTTTGTAGTACATCTTTGAAACTTGACAAAATAAAGGAGTTCTCAGTTTTGTCTCTATGGTTTGTTTCCTCTTCAAGTAGCCCTAGGCACAGACTGTGGAAAGCACTTTCATTGAGAGGGGTTGCCAAGATTCTACGAAATAACGAGTTTCTGAAATACCAGCAAATATTTTTTCACCCAATCTTGATAATACTTGGTGGTAATGATCAGTACACAAATCCCACATGGCTCACCAAATTTTGTTCTTCTAGGTTGAAGCTTTCGTCTACAGTAGCAGTTTTTATATTTAGGTTTCCCTCTGTTCTCTCCTATATAGATAGATGAATTTGGAACTCTAAATCCAACATGGTTTGTAGTAGCTCTTTGAAACTTGACAAAATAAAGGAGTTCTCAGTTTTGTCTCTATGGTTTGTTTCCTCTTAAAGTAGACCTAGGCACAGACTGTGGAAATCACTTTCATTGAGATGGGTTGCCAAGCTTCTAAGAAATAACGAGTTTCCGAAATACCAGCAAATATTTTTTCACCCAAACTTGATGATACTTGGTGGTAATGATCAGTACACAAATCCCACTTGGCTTACCAAATTTTGTTCTTCTAGGTTGAAGCGTTCGTCTACAGTAGCAGTTTTTATATTTAAGTTTCCCTCGGTTCTCTCCTATATAGATAGATGAATTTGGAACTCTAAATCCAACATGGTTTGTAGTAGCTCTTTGAAACTTGACAAAATAAAGGAGTTCTCAGATTTGTCTCTATGGTTTGTTTTCTCTTCAAGTAGCCCTAGGCACAGACTGTGGAAAAGCACTTTCATTGAGAGGGGTTGCCAAGCTTCTAAGAAATAGCGAGATTCAAAATAACAGCAAATATTTTTTCACCCAAATTTGATGATTCTTGGTGGTAATGATCAGTACACAAATCCCACTTGGCTCACGAAATTTTGTTCTTCTAGTTTGAAGCTTTCGTCTACAGTAGCAGTTTTTATATTTAGGTTTCCCTTTGTTCTCTCGTATTTAGATAGATGAATTTGGAACTCTAAATCCAACATGGTTTGTAGTAGCTCTTTGAAACTTGACAAAATAAAGGAGTTCTCAGTTTTGTCTCTATGGTTTGTTTCCTCTTAAAGTAGACCTAGGCACAGACTGTGGAAATCACTTTCATTGAGATGGGTTGCCAAGCTTCTAAGAAATAACGAGTTTCCGAAATACCAGCAAATATTTTTTCACCCAATCTTGATGATTCTTGGTGGTAATGATCAGTACACAAATCCCACTTGGCTTACCAAATTTTGTTGTTCTAGGTTGAAGCGTTCGTCTACAGTAGCAGTTTTTATATTTAGCTTTCCCTCTGTTCTCTTCTATATTGATAGATGAATTTGGAACTCTAAATCCAACATGCTTTGTAGTAGCTCCTTGAAACTTGACAAAATAAAGGAGTTCTCAGTTTTGTCTCTATGGTTTGTTTCCTCTTCAAGTAGCCCTAGGCACAGACTGTGGAAAAGCACTTTCATTGAGAGGGGTTGCCAAGCTTCTAAGAAATTACGAGTTTCCGAAATACCAGCAAATATTTTTTCACCCAATCTTGATGATACTTGGTGGTAATGATCAGTACACAAGTCCCACTTGGCTCACCAAATTTTGTTCTTCTAGGTTGAAGCGTTCGTCTACAGTAGCAGTTTTTATATTTATGTTCATTAGTTCTCTCCTATATAGATAGATGAATTTGGAACTCTAAATCCAACATGGTTTGTAGTAGCTCTTTGAAACTTGACAAAATAAAGGAGTTCTCAGATTTGTCTCTATGGTTTGTTTCCTCTTCAAGTAGCCCTAGGCACAGACTGTGGAAAAGCACTTTCATTGAGAGGGGTTGCCAAGCTTCTAAGAAATAGCGAGATTCGAAATAACAGCAAATATTTTTTCACCCAAATTTGATGATTCTTGGTGGTAATGATCAGTACACAAATCCCACTTGGCTCACGAAATTTTGTTCTTGTAGTGTGAAGCTTTCGTCTACAGTAGCAGTTTTTATATTTAGGTTTCCCTTTGTTCTCTCGTATTTAGATAGATGAATTTGGAACTCTAAATCCAACATTGTTTGTAGTAGCTCTTTGAAACTTGACAAAATAAAGGAGTTCTCAGTTTTGGCTCTATGGTTTGTTTCCTCTTCAAGTAGCCCTAGGCACAAACTGTGGAAAAGCACTTTCATTTAGAGGGGTTGCCAAGCTTCTAAGAAATTACGAGTTTCCGAAATACCAGCAAATATTTTTTCACCCAATCTTGATGATAGTTGGAGCTAATGATCAGTACACAAATCCCACTTGGCTCACCAAATTTTGTTCTTCTAGGTTGAAGCGTTCGTCTACAGTAGCAGTTTTTATGTTTAGGTTTCCCTCTGTTCTCTCCTATATAGAAAGATGAATTTGGAACTCTAAATCCAACATGGTTTGTAGTAGCTCTTTGAAACTTGACAAAATAAAGGAGTTCTCAGTTTTGTCTCTATGGTTTGTTTCCTCTTCAAGTAGCCCTAGGCACAGACTGTGGAAATGCACTTTCATTGAGAGGGGTTGCCAAGCTTCTAAGAAATAGCGAGATTCGAAATAACAGCAAATATTTTTTCACCCAAAATTGATGATTCTTGGTGGTAATGATCAGTACACAAATCCCACTTGGCTCACCAAATTTTGTTCTTCTTGGTTGAAGCGTTCGTCTACAGTAGCAGTTTTTATATTTAGGTTTCCCTCTGTTCTCTCCCATATAGATAGATGAATTTGGAACTCTAAATCCAACATGGTTTGTAGTAGCTCTTTGAATCTTGACAAAATAAAGGAGTTCTCAGTTTTGTCTCTATGGTTTGTTTCCTCTTCAAGTAGCCCTAGGCACAGACTGTGGAAAGAACTTTCATTGAGATGGGTTGCCAAGCTTCTACGAAATAACGAGTTTCCGAAATACCAGCAAATATTTTTTCACACAATCTAGTTGATACTTGGTGGTAATGATCAGTACACAAATCCCACTTGGCTCACCAAATTTTGTTCTTCTAGGTTGAGGCGTTCGTCTACAGTAGCAGTTTTTATATTTAGGTTTCCCTCTGTTCTCTCCAATAAAGATAGATGAATTTGGAACTCTAAATCCAACATGGTTTGTAGTAGCTCTTTGAAACTCGTCAAAAAAAGGAGTTCTCAGATTTGTCTCTATGGTTTGTTTTCTCTTCAAGTAGCCCTAGGCACAGACTGTGGAAATGCACTTTCATTGAGAGGGTTTGCCAAGCTTCTAAGAAATAACGAGTTTCCGAAATACCAGCAAATATTTTTTCACCCAATCTTGATGATACTTGGTGGTAATGATCAGTACACAAATTCCACTTGGCTCACCAAATTTTGTTCTTCTAGGTTGAAGTTTTCGTCTACAGTAGCAGTTTTTATATTTAGGTTTCTCTCTGTTCTCTCCTATAAAGATAGATGAATTTGGAACTCTAAATCCAACATGGTTTGTAGTAGCTCTTTGAAACTCGTCAAAAAAAAGGAGTTCTCAGATTTGTCTCTATGGTTTGTTTTCTCTTCAAGTAGCCCTAGGCACAGACTGTGGAAAAGCACTTTCATTGAGAGGGGTTGCCAAGCTTCTAAGAAATAGCGAGATTCAAAATAACAGCAAATATTTTTTCACCCAAATTTGATGATTCTTGGTGGTAATGATCAGTACACAAATCCCACTTGGCTCACGAAATTTTGTTCTTCTAGTTTGAAGCTTTCGTCTACAGTAGCAGTTTTTATATTTAGGTTTCCCATTGTTCTCTCGTATTTAGATAGATGAATTTGGAACTCTAAATCCAACATGGTTTGTAGTAGCTCTTTGAAACTTGACAAAATAAAGGAGTTCTCAATTTTGTCTCTATGGTTTGTTTCCTCTTAAAGTAGACCTAGGCACAGACTGTGGAAATCACTTTCATTGAGATGGGTTGCCAAGCTTCTAAGAAATAACGAGTTTCCGAAATACCAGCAAATATTTTTTCACCCAATCTTGATGATTCTTGGTGGTAATGATCAGTACACAAATCCCACTTGGCTTACCAAATTTTGTTCTTCTAGGTTGAAGCGTTCGTCTACAGTTGCAGTTTTTATATTTAAGTTTCCCTCGGTTCTCTCCTATATAGATAGATGAATTTGGAACTCTAAATCCAACATGGTTTGTAGTAGCTCTTTGAAACTTGACAAAATAAAGGAGTTCTCAGTTTTGTCTCTAGGGTTTGTTTCCTCTTCAAGTAGCCCTAGGCACAGACTGTGGAAAAGCACTTTCATTGAGAGGGGTTGCCAAGCTTCTAAGAAGTAACGAGTTTCCGAAATACCAGCAAATATTTTTTCACCCAATCTTGATGATACTTGGTGGTAATGATCAGTACACAAATCCCACTTGGCTTACCAAATTTTGTTCTTCTAGGTTGAAGCGTTCGTCTACAGTAGCAGTTTTTATATTTAGGTTTCCCTCTGCTCTCTCATATATAAATAGATGAATTTGGAACTCTAAAATCAACATGGTTTGTAGTAGCTCTTTGAAACTTGACAAAATAAAGGAGTTCTCAGTTTTGTCTCTATGGTTTGTTTCCTCTTAAGTAGCCCTAGGTACAGACTGTGGAAAGCACTTTCATTGAGATGGGTTGCCAAGCTACTAAGAAATAACGAGTTTCCGAAATACCAGCAAATATTTTTTCACACAATCTTGTTGATACTTGGTGGTAATGATCAGTACACAAATCCCACATGGCTCAACAAATTTTGGTCTTCTAGGTTGAAGCGTTCGTCTACAGTAGCAGTTTTTATATTTAGGTTTCTCTCTGTTCTCTCCTATAAAGATAGATGAATTTGGAACTCTAAATCCAACATGGTTTGTAGTAGCTCTTTGAAACTCGTCAAAAAAAAGGAGTTCTCAGATTTGTCTCTATGTTTTGTTTTCTCTTCAAAAAGCCCTAGGCGCAGACTGTGGAAAAGCACTTTCATTGAGAGGGGTTGCCAAGCTTCTAAGAAATAACGAGTTTCCGAAATAACAGCAAATGTTTTTTCACCCAATCTTCATGATACTTGGTGGTAATGATCAGTACACAAATCCCACTTGGCTTACCAAAATTTCTTTTTCTAGGTTGAAGCGTTCGTCTACAGTAGCAGTTTTTATATTTAGGTTTCCCTCTGTTCTCTCCTATATTGATAGATGAATTTGGAATTCTAAATCCAACATGCTTTGTAGTAGCTCCTTGAAACTTGAAAATAAAGGAGTTCTCAGTTTTGTCTCTATGGTTTGTTTCCTCTTCAAGTAGCCCTAGGCACAGACTGTGGAAGAGCACTTTCATTGAGAGGAGTTGATAAGCTTCTAAGAAATTACGAGTGTCCAAAATACCAGCAAATATTTTTTCACCCAATATTGATGATACTTGGTGGTTATGATCAGTACACAAATCCCACTTGGCTTACCAAATTTAGTTCTTCTAGGTTGAAGCGTTCGTCTACAGTAGCAGTTTTTATATTTAGGTTTCCCTCGATTCTCTGATATATAGATAGATGAATTTGGAACTCTAAATCCAACATGGTTTGTAGTACATCTTTGAAACTTGACAAAATAAAGGAGTTCTCAGTTTTGTCTCTATGGTTTGTTTCCTCTTCAAGTAGCCCTAGGCACAGACTGTGGAAAGCACTTTCATTGAGAGGGGTTGGCAAGCTTCTACGAAATAACGAGTTTCTGAAATATCAGCAAATATTTTTTCACCCAATCTTGATAATACTTGGTGGTAATGATCAGTACACAAATCCCATATGGCTCACCAAATTTTGTTCTTCTAGGTTGAGGCGTTCGTCTACAGTAGCAGTTTTTATATTTAGGTTTCCCTCGATTCTCTGATATATAGATAGATGAATTTGGAACTCTAAATCCAACATGGTTTGTAGTAGCTCTTTGAAACTTGACAAAATAAAGGAGTTCTCAGATTTGTCTCTATGGCTTGTTTCCTCTTCAAGTAGCCCTAGGCGCAGACTGTGGAAAAGCACTTTCATTGAGAGGGGTTGCCAAGCTTCTAAGAAATAACGAGTTTCCGAAATAACAGCAAATATTTTTTCACCCAATCTTGATGATACTTGGTGGTAATGATCAGTACACAAATCCCACTTGGCTTACCAAATTTTGTTCTTCTAAGTTGAAGCGTTCGTCTACAGTAGGAGTTTTTATATTTAGGTTTCCCTCTGTTCTCTACTATATAGATAGATGAATTTGGAACTCTAAATCCAACATGGTTTGTAGTAGCTCTTTGAAACTTGACAAAATAATGGAGTTCTCAGATTTGTCTCTATGGTTTGCTTCCTCTTCACATAGCCCTAGCCACAGACTGTGGAAAATCATTTTCATTGAGAGGGTTTGCCAAGCTTCTAAGAAATAACGAGTTTCCGAAATACGAGCAAATATTTTTTCACCCAATCTTGATGATACTTGGTGGTAATGATCAGTACACAAATTCCACTTGGCTCACCAAATTTTGTTCTTCTAGGTTGAAGTTTTCGTCTACAGTAGCAGTTTTTATATTTAGGTTTCCCTCTGTTCTCTCCTATATAGATAGATGAATTTGGAACTCTAAATCCAACATGGTTTGTAGTAGCTCTTTGAAACTTGACAAAATAAAGGAGTTCTCAGTTTTGTCTCTATGGTTTGTTTCCTCTTAAAGTAGACCTAGGCACAGACTGTGGAAATCACTTTCATTCAGATGGGTTGCCAAGCTTCTAAGAAATAACGTGTTTCCGAAATACCAGCAAATATTTTTTACCCAAACTTGATGATACTTGGTGGTAATGATCAGTACACAAATCCCACTTGGCTTACCAAATTTTGTTCTTCTAGGTTGAAGCGTTCGTCTACAGTAGCAGTTTTTATATTTAAGTTTCCCTCGGTTCTCTCCTATATAGATAGATGAATTTGGAACTCTAAATCCAACATGGTTTGTAGTAGCTCTTTGAAACTTGACAAAATAAAGGAGTTCTCAGATTTGTCTCTATGGTTTGTTTTCTCTTCAAGTAGCCCTAGGCACAGACTGTGGAAAAGCACTTTCATTGAGAGGGATTGCCAAGCTTCTAAGAAATAGCGAGATTCAAAATAACAGCAAATATTTTTTCACCCAAATTTGATGATTCTTGGTGGTAATGATCAGTACACAAATCCCACTTGGCTCACGAAATTTTGTTCTTCTAGTTTGAAGCTTTCGTCTACAGTAGCAGTTTTTATATTTAGGTTTCCCTTTGTTCTCTCGTATTTAGATAGATGAATTTGGAACTCTAAATCCAACATGGTTTGTAGTAGCTCTTTGAAACTTGACAAAATAAAGGAGTTCTCAGTTTTGTCTCTATGGTTTGTTTCCTCTTAAAGTAGACCTAGGCACAGACTGTGGAAATCACTTTCATTGAGATGGGTTGCCAAGCTTCTAAGAAATAACGAGTTTCCGAAATACCAGCAAATATTTTTTCACCCAATCTTGATGATTCTTGGTGGTAATGATCAGTACACAAATCCCACTTGGCTTACCAAATTTTGTTCTTCTAGGTTGAAGCGTTCGTCTACAGTAGCAGTTTTTATATTTAAGTTTCCCTCGGTTCTCTCCTATATAGATAGATGAATTTGGAACTCTAAATCCAACATGGTTTGTAGTAGCTCTTTGAAACTTGACAAAATAAAGGAGTTCTCAGTTTTGTCTCTAGGGTTTGTTTCCTCTTCAAGTAGCCCTAGGCACAGACTGTGGAAAAGCACTTTCATTGAGAGGGGTTGCCAAGCTTCTAAGAAGTAACGAGTTTCCGAAATACCAGCAAATATTTTTTCACCCAATCTTGATGATACTTGGTGGTAATGATCAGTACACAAATCCCACTTGGCTTACCAAATTTTGTTCTTCTAGGTTGACGCGTTCGTCTACAGTAGCAGTTTTTATATTTAGGTTTCCCTCTGCTCTCTCATATATAAATAGATGAATTTGGAACTCTAAAATCAACATGGTTTGTAGTAGCTCTTTGAAACTTGACAAAATAAAGGAGTTCTCAGTTTTGTCTCTATGGTTTGTTTCCTCTTAAGTAGCCCTAGGTACAGACTGTGGAAAGCACTTTCATTGAGATGGGTTGCCAAGCTACTAAGAAATAACGAGTTTCCGAAATACCAGCAAATATTTTTTCACACAATCTTGTTGATACTTGGTGGTAATGATCAGTACACAAATCCCACATGGCTCAACAAATTTTGGTCTTCTAGGTTGAAGCGTTCGTCTACAGTAGCAGTTTTTATATTTAGGTTTCTCTCTGTTCTCTCCTATAAAGATAGATGAATTTGGAACTCTAAATCCAACATGGTTTGTAGTAGCTCTTTGAAACTCGTCAAAATAAAGGAGTTCTCAGATTTGTCTCTATGTTTTGTTTTCTCTTCAAAAAGCCCTAGGCGCAGACTGTGGAAAAGCACTTTCATTGAGAGGGGTTGCCAAGCTTCTAAGAAATAACGAGTTTCCGAAATAACAGCAAATATTTTTTCACCCAATCTTCATGATACTTGGTGGTAATGATCAGTACACAAATCCCACTTGGCTTACCAAAATTTCTTTTTCTAGGTTGAAGCGTTCGTCTACAGTAGCAGTTTTTATATTTAGGTTTCCCTCTGTTCTCTCCTATATTGATAGATGAATTTGGAACTCTAAATCCAACATGCTTTGTAGTAGCTCCTTGAAACTTGAAAATAAAGGAGTTCTCAGTTTTGTCTCTATGGTTTGTTTCCTCTTCAAGTAGCCCTAGGCACAGACTGTGGAAGAGCACTTTCATTGAGAGGAGTTGCCAAGCTTCTAAGAAATTACGAGTGTCCAAAATACCAGCAAATATTTTTTCACCCAATCTTGATGATACTTGGTGGTAATGATCAGTACACAAATCCCACTTGGCTTACCAAATTTAGTTCTTCTAGGTTGAAGCGTTCGTCTACAGTAGCAGTTTTTATATTTAGGTTTCCCTCGATTCTCTGATATATAGATAGATGAATTTGGAACTCTAAATCCAACATGGTTTGTAGTACATCTTTGAAACTTGACAAAATAAAGGAGTTCTCAGTTTTGTCTCTATGGTTTGTTTCCTCTTCAAGTAGCCCTAGGCACAGACTGTGGAAAGCACTTTCATTGAGAGGGGTTGGCAAGCTTCTACGAAATAACGAGTTTCTGAAATATCAGCAAATATTTTTTCACCCAATCTTGATAATACTTGGTGGTAATGATCAGTACACAAATCCCATATGGCTCACCAAATTTTGTTCTTCTAGGTTGAAGCTTTCTACTACAGTAGCAGTTTTTATATTTAGGTTTCCCTCTGTTCTCTCCTATATAGATAGATAAATTTGGAACTCTAAATCCAACATGGTTTGTAGTAGCTCTTTGAAACTTGACAAAATAAAGGAGTTCTCCGTTTTGTCTCTATGGTTTGTTTCCTCTTAA